>NC_061510.1:140406257-140493094 GCF_022539505.1 Lolium rigidum | reverse complement strand
GTATGCCAGACCAGTTGCTTATCTACCACGTTTTCATCGTTCATTATTAGTGCTCACTTTAAGAATTACAATGTTCATCTTTTTCAATACTTTCAGCTCGTGGATAACCTGTGAACGCCATTTTACATTAACTTGAAATGAGTTGTGTTGTTAACCGTGTTTTGGGACCATCAGCTCTGCAGCTGTTCGAATATCATGTGATTTATATAGTTAGTCTTGATGTAAGTAAGGCGATTTTCACGAGTCAAATGGTTGGTGTCCATCATTGAAGACATTGGGTCATCCGCTAAGCCATGATTCTGGTGGAAGTTTGGTTGGACCTTCAATCCTCAGTGTCATGATGTAGCATTGGCAATGCTATGCGTGAAAGTCCATTATTTGTTGTCTTGTCCGTTATGGATGTGGTTGGAGCGATCGGCAGTCGATGAAACATGTCTGGGCGTGCGGAAAACTGAAATTCAATATCGGTGGTGCATTATCCTAAGTAATCGTCAATGGTTAACAATATAAGTCAAGTCTGTGGTGTCTGGTTTCACAACAGGTATCTTTCTTATCTTATGGTCGCGATAAAATTGTTTCTGTGAAATAACCGCCGCAACCGTCAACGACGCTCTCAAAAGCGTTCGCAGCAAGCTGCATTCAGTTCTGTTACGCCTGTTGCGTATTGTATTACATTGGTGTGATTATCGCGTGCATATGTGGAGGTGAAGAAGTGGCGGAGCCTGTCATCTTGTCCTTTTCAAACACTGATTTGGTAAAGCGCGGAATTATTCAGTCTTTGTTAGTCTTGTCTTGAAGTGATAATCATGAAAAGTCTTTGCTATGATTTGTTGTTATATTATCTTTATCATTATTTGAGATAGTTGCATTTAATCATATGCTTTGTGTTATAGTCTGATTATGATGGCTGTCATATAAGTCATCTTTATTATATGTTGCTGGGTGAAGTAGCAGGATGGCGATGCGTAACAGCGATTATCATCGTTGCCCATATGTTCCTTATTATTTTTGATGATACTCGCGGCTAATGTTGTCTGCATTTTATTTTCTTGTGTGAAATCTTGAAAAAACTGGTCTTATATTACAGTTTTGAAAATCTGTTAAAGAAAGCGTTCCACCGTGTGGGGCCTATTTTCCATGAAGCTTCCAGAAGTCAGAAGAGGAAGCGAAGTGGGGCCACGAGGAGGCCACACGCCGGGCGGCGCGGCCCAAGCCACGGCCGCGCCCGACCTGTTGTGTGGGCCCCTCGTGACGCCCCTTGACCTGCCCTTCCGCCTACTTAAAGCCTTCGTCGCGAATACCCCGGTACCAAGAGCCACGATACGGAAAACCTTCCGGAGACGCCGCGCGCCAATCCCATCTCGGGGATTCGGGAGATCGCCTCCGGCACCCTGCCGGAGAGGGAATCATCTCCGAAGGTCTCTTCATCGCCATGATCGCCTCCGGATTGATGTGTGAGTAGTCCACCCCTGGACTATGGGTCCATAGCGATAGCTAGATGGTTGTCTTCTCCTCATTGTGCTATCATGTTAGATCTTGTGAGCTGCCTATCATGATCAAGATCATCTATTTGTAATGCTACATGTTGTGTTTGTTGGGATCCTATGAATATTGAATACTATGTCAAGTTGATTATCAATCTATCATATATGTTATTTATGTTCTTGCATGCTCTCCGTTGCTAGTAGAGGCTCGGCCAAGTTGATACTTGTGACTCCAAGAGGGAGTATTTATGCTCGATAGTGGGTTCATGCCTCCATTAAATGCAGGGACAGATGACAGAAAGTTCTAAGGTTGTGGATGTCTTGTTGCCACTAGGGATAAAACATCGATGCTTTGTCTAAGGATATTTGTGTTGATTACATTACGCACCATACTTAATGCAATTGTCTGTTGTTTGCAACTTAATGCTTGGAAGGGGTTCGGATGATAACTCTGAAGGTGGACTTTTAGGCATAGATGCATGCTTGGATAGCGGTCTATGTACTTTGTCGTAATGCTCTGATTAAATCTCATAGTACTCATCATGATATATGTATGTGCATTGTTATGCCTTCTTTATTTGTCAATTGCCCAAGCTGTAATTTGTTCACCCAACATCTGTTTATCTTATGGGAGAGACACCACTAGTGAACTGTGGACCCCGGTCCTATTCTTTACATCTGAAATACAATCTACTGCAATTGTTCTTTACTATTCTTCGCAAACAAACATCATCATCCACACTATACATCTAAACCTTTGTTTACGACAAGCCGGTGAGATTGACAACCTCACGGTTACGTTGGGGCAAAGTGCTGTGATTGTGTTGTGCAGGTTCCACGTTGGCGCCGGAATCCCTGGTGTTGCGCCGCACTACACTCCGCCACCATCAACCTTCAACGTGCTTCTTGACTCCTACTGGTTCGATAACCTTGGTTTCTTACTGAGGGAAAACTTACTGCTGTGCACATCACACCTTCCTCTTGGGGTTCCCAACGAACGTGTGTCTCACGCGCATCACTTATATCTTCCTTTGTGTTGCTTCAAAACCTTCTATTAAGAATCTATTGCTTTATGAGTTAACTCTTATGCAAGACTTATTGATGCTTGTCTTGAAAGTACTATTCATGAAAAGTCTTTGCTATATGATTCAGTTGTTTAGTCATTATCTTTACCATTGCTTTGAATCACTTCATTCATCTCATATGCTTTACAATAGTATTGATCACGATTATGATAGTAGCATGTCACTTCGAAATTATCCTTGTTATCGTTTACCTACTCGAGGGCGAGTAGGAACTAAGCTTGGGGATGCTTGATACGTCTCAAATGTATCTATAATTTCTTATGTTCCATGCTAGTTTTATGACAATACCTATGATACGTCCAATTTGCATCACTATTTTATATCATAATTTGCTGTTATTCATTGATATATTTCATATTTGGAGATAATACTTATGTTATTTCATCTATTTTGCATGTTTCATGATTATTGGAGGATCGCGCACGGAGCCGAGGATTCTGCTGGAAAAAGCATCGTCGAACGCAATATTTCGGAAGATCAACAATTGACGGGAATTACACGAAAACTCCTATTTTTCCGGATGACGAAGGGAGCCGGAAAGGGGAGCTGAGGGAGGGCCGCCATGGGCCCCCTCACGGGCGGCGCGGGCCCCGCCCTGGCCGCGCCGCCCTGTGAGGAGGGGGCCCACAGCCCCTCTCGCCTCCTTTTCTTCGCGTACACCTTCGTCCCGAAAACCTAAGCCAGAGGGGTATGTCGAACGAGCCACGGCCGCCTCGCGGGGCGGAGAACACCGGAGAGAAAAGAGCTCTCCGGCGGGCGAGGAATCCACGGGGAAATTCCCTCCGGGAGGGGAAATCGACGCCATCGTCACCGCCATCGAGCTGGACATCATCTCCATCACCATCACCATCATCTTCATCATCATCACCGCCGTCTCCACCGCTGCACCTCGTCACCGCTGTAGCAATTTGGGTTTGATCTTGATTGTTTGATAGGGGAAACTCTCCGGTGTTGATTTCTACTTGTTATTGATGCTATTGAGTGAAACCGTTGAACCAAGGTTTATGTTCAGATTGTTATTCATTATCATATCACCTCTCGATCATGTTCCATATGATGTCTCGTGAGTAGTTCGTTTAGTTCTTGAGGACATGGGTGAAGTCTAAATGTTAGTAGTGAAGTATGGTTGAGTAATATTCAATATTATGATATTTAAGTTGTGGTGTTATTCTTCTAGTGGTGTCGTGTGAACGTCGACTACACGACACTTCACCTTTATGGGCCTAGGGGAATGCATCTTGTACTCGTTTGCCAATTGCGGGGTTGCCGGAGTGACGAAACACGAGCCCCGTTGGTATATCGATGCGAGGAGGGATCGCGAGGATCTCGAGTTTAAGGCTGTGGTTAGATTTATCTTAATTACTTTCTTGTAGTTGCGGATGCTTGCAAGGGGTATAATCACAAGTATGTATTAGTCCTAGGAAGGGCGGTACATTAGCATAGGTTCACCCACACAACACTTATCAAAACAATGAAGATTAATTAGCCGTATGTAGCGAAAGCACTAGACTAAAATCCCGTGTGTCCTCAAGAACGTTTGGTCATTATAAGTAAACAAACCGGCTTGTCCTTTGTGCTAAAAAGGATTGGGCCACTCGCTGCAATTGTTACTCTCGCACTTTACTTACTCGTACTTTATTCATTTGTTACATCAAAACCCCCTGAATACTTGTATGTGAGCATTTACGAGTGAATCCTTCATCAAAACTGCTTGTCAACACCTTCTGCTCCTCGTTGGGATCGACATTCTTACTTATCGAAGATACTACGATACACCCCCTATACTTGTGGGTCATCAAGACTATTTTACGGCGCCGTTGCCGGGAGTGAAGCGCTATTGGTAAGTGGAATTGGTAAGGGAAATTTCTACTATTTGTGCTGATTTTATTTACGCATGTTGCTATAACTCATTATGGAGAGATCTTCTCTTGAGTGTTTATTTGGGAAATCTACTACTACTGCAAAGGTAGTGGATGAGGCGCCGAGTAAGGAAGAAATACCATACAAAATACCTATGAAAATTATTGAACGTGTAGTGGGTAACCGTTATACGGGGGATGGAGCTGTCCACCCCGGAGATCATTTACTTGTTCTTACATGAATTATGCGGTTTATTCAAGTGTGCGGGTATTGCTATGGATGAAGTGAGGAAGAAACTATTCTCGTATCGTTTGTCCGGTAAAGCGGCGCATTGGTATAAATTCTTGGATAATGGGGATTCTCTTGAATGGAATGATATTGTGCCCCGGTTTTATTCTAAGTTCTATCCTCCAAGTGAGATTCACAAAGATCGGAATTGCATATATAATTTTTGGCCTCATGAAGGAGAGAGTATTGCCCAAGCTTGGGGGAGATTGAAGTCTTTAATGCTCAAATGCCCCATTCATGAGCTTCCTGGTAATATTATTATTGACAATTTCTATGCAAGACTTTCTTTTCAAGACAAGACCTTGCTTGGATACTTCTTGTTCGGATCATTTACACGCAACAAGGAAGAGTTTAAAAGGGACCTTCTTAATCGGATCCAAGAAAATGCGAAGGTTGGGAGAACGACAAGGATAGAGAATCGGGTATAAGTTATGATTATAAATGCATTGAAGCTTTTATGGATATCGATAAATTTCGTAATATGAGTGCTACTTATGGTCTTGATTCTCAATTTGCTGCAAATCTTTATAAAGCTTTTGCTTCTCATTATGAATTGCCTAAGAAGAACTTTGATAAGTATCATGAACCGTATAAAGATAAAATTGATTCATCTATAAATAAATGTGTTGTAGTTGAAGCTGTTGATCATGTTATTCCTGAAGCTTATATTGAAAAAACTCCTTTCCCTGCTAAAATGAAGGAGTACTCTGTTATAAATAGTGCGGTTCATAAAAGTGAAAAGAAACCTATAGAACTTGAAGAACAAACAAAAGTTGAACCTGCTGTTGCAATAGTTAAAGATCTTGTGACTGAAAATGTAGAAGATGGTCATATTATTTTCTGTGAAGATGCTTCTAATATTGTTTCGCATCCTAATAAGTCTAGGAAAGCTAGTGTTCCTATGCTATCTCGTTAGAATTGGTGATCATTGTTATTATGGATTATGTGATATTGGTGCAAGTATTAGTGCTATTCCTTATGAGCTTTACATGGAGATTATGCACGAAATTGGCTCTTGTGAACTTGAAGATATTGATGTGGTTATTCGGCTGGCTAATAGAGAAACTATCTCTCCAATTGGTATTATTCGAGATGTGGAAGTTCTATGTGGTAAGATTAAATATCCTGCTGACTTTTTGGTACTTGGTTCTGCTGCTAGTAAATATTGTCCTATCATTTTTGGTAGACCTTTTATGAATACATGTGGAGCTATTATAGATTGCAAGAAAGAGAAAATTTTGACTAAATTTGCTGGTTAATCTTATGAGTTTAACTTCTCTAAATTTACCAAAACTCCTTATAAAATTGATTCGCCTAATAGTGATTTTAAAGTTGAACAGTGTGCATCTATTGCTCTTGCTCCTAATAATCCTTTGCCGCAACATTTGGAGAATAGTGAGAGTGAAGTTTTTAGGGAAGAAAGAAATGAGCTTGATGAAATTTTCCTTCGTCAACCTATTCTTAAGCATGATTTACCGGTGGAAGACTTGGGTACAACACCACCACCAAAGGAAGATCCTGTCTTTGATTTAAAACCATTGCCTGATAATCTTAAATATGCTCATATTGATGATAAGAAAATATATCCTGTTATTATTAGTTCTAAGCTTTGAAGAAGAAAGGTTATTGGAAATACTGAAGAAACACCGAGGTGCTATTGGCTACACTCTTGATGACTTCAAGGGGATTTCTCCCTCTATTTGCCAACACGCCATTAATATGGAAGATGATGCAAAGTCTGTTGTTGAACCTCAGCGTCGTCTAATTCCTAAGATGAAGGATGTGGTAAGAAATGAGGTATTAAGACTCCTTGAGGCTGGTATTATATATCCTATTGCTGATAGTAGATGGGTTAGTCCTGTGCATTGTGTTCCTAAGAAAGGAGGAATGACTGTTGTGCCTAATGATAATGATGAGCTCATACCTCAAAGAGTAGTTGTAGGTTATAGAATGTGCATTGATTATCGAAAAGTTAATAAGGTTACTAAGAAAGATCATTACCCTTTACCATTTATTGATCAAATGTTAGAAAGGCTATCTAAAAATACTCATTTTTGCTTTCTTGATGGTTATTCTGGGTTTTCACAAATTGCTGTTAAAACTAAAGATCAAGAGAAAACCACTTTCACTTATCCCTATGGAACTTATGCTTATAGGCATATGCCTTTTGGTTTATGTAATGCTCCTGCTACTTTTCAAAGATGCATGTCTGCTATTTTTCATGGCTTTTGTGAGAGTATTGTAGAGGTATTCATGGATGATTTTTCTGTCTATGGGAATTCTTTTGATAGTTGCTTGCGAAACCTTGATAAAATTTTGCAGAGATGTGAAGAAACTAACCTTGTTCTTAATTGGGAGAAATGCCACTTTATGGTTAATGAAGGAATTGTATTGGGACATAAAATTTCGAGAGAGGTATTGAAGTTGATAGAGCTAAAGTTGAAGCAATTGAGAAGATGCCCTATCCTAGGGATGTTAAAGGTATTCGTAGTGTTCTTAGTCATGCTGGGTTTTATAGGAGGTTTATTAAAGACTTCTCTAAGATTTCAAAGCCTCTTACTAATCTTCTTCAAAAAGACGTACCTTTTGTTTTTGATGATGATTGTAAGGAAGCTTTTGAAACTCTAAAGAAAGCCTTAACAAGCTGCCCCTATAGTTGAACCTCTCGATTGGAATTTACCATTTGAAATTATGTGTGATGCTAGTGATTTTGCTGTAGGCACTGTTCTTGGACAGCGAGTAGATAAAAAACTGAATGTTATTCATTATGCTAGTAAAACTCTTGATGCTGCTCAAAGAAATTATGCTACTACTGAAAAAGAATTGTTAGTTGTAGTCTTTGCTTGTGATAAATTTAGATCATATATTGTTGATTCAAAAGTTACGATTCATACTGATCATGCTGCAATTAGATACCTTATGACAAAGAAAGATGCTAAGCCAAGGCTTATTAGATGGGTACTTCTTTTGCAAGAATTTGATTTACATATTGTAGATAGGAAAGGTCTTGATAATCCCGTTGCTTGATAATTTGTCTAGATTGGAAAATATTGCTTATGATCCTGTTCTCGTTAATGATAGTTTTCCAAATGAACAATTGGCTGTAATAAAGGTGAATTCGCGAGATAGCCCTTGGTATGCTTGATTATGCTAACTTTATTGTTTCCAAGTACTTGCCTCCAACCTTTTCAGCTCAGCGAGAGGAGGAAATTCTTTTATGACTTGAGGCATTATTTTTGGGATGACCCACACTTATATAAAGAAGGAGTGGATGGTATTCTGCGAAGGTGTGTTCCCGAATATGAACAACAAGAAATATTGAGTAAATGTCATGGTAGTGCTTATGGAGGACATCACGCCGGAGATAGAACCGCGTAAAAGGCTGCAATCAGGTTTTTATTGGCCAACTCTCTTCAAAGATGCAAGGAAGTTTATTTTATCTTGTGATGAATGTCAAAGGGTTGGTAATATCTCCAGACGCAATGAAATGCCTATGAATTATACTCTTGTTATTGAACCGTTTGATTGTTGGGGATTTGACTTCATGGGACCTTTTCCCTCTTCAGAAGGTAACACTCATATACTTGTTGCTTGTTGATTATGTTACTAAATGGGTGGAAGCCATACCTACAAAAAGTGCTGATGGTGAGACCTCTTTAAGAATGCTTTTAGATATTATTTTTCCTAGATTTGGAGTTCCTAGATATATTATGACGAGATGGAGGTTCTCATTTTATTCATGGTGGTTTTAGAAAAACTCTTGCTAAATATGGTATTAATCATAGAATTGCTTACGCTTATCATCCTCAAACTAGTGGGCAAGTTGAATTATCAAATAGAGAGATTAAATCTATCTTGCAAAAGACTGTCAATAAAACTAGAAAGAACTGGGCTATTAAATTGAAGGATGCACTATGGGCTTATAGAACTGCTTATAAAAACCCCATGGGAATGTCACCTTATAAAATGGTTTATGGAAAAGCTTGTCATTTACCTTTAGAACTAGAGCACAAAGCTTATTGGGCTGTTAGAGAACTAAACAAAGATCCTAAACTAGCCGGTGATAAGAGGTTGTTGCAATTAAGTTCTCTAGATGAATGGAGAAGTGAAGCATATGAAAATGCTAAACTCTTTAAAGAGAAAGTTAAGAAATGGCATGATAGAAGAATTATCAAAAGAGAATTTAATGTTGGGGATAAAGTCCTATTGTATCGGTCTCGTCTCAGATTCTTTGCAGGGAAATTACTCTCGAAATGGGAAGGACCATATGTCATTGATGAGGTTTATCGGTCAGGAGCAATTAAAATTAGTTCTCTCCAAGGCAATGCCACGCAAGTGGTGAATGGACAAAGACTCAAGCATTATATCTCAGGTGATTCTTATAATGTAGATGTTGATGTTATTCGAGTGGAAACACCGGAGGCTTTCATCAAAGGTCAAATTGACAGTCCGCCAGAACTCGACTTTGAATAGGTAACAGTACAGGTAATAAAAAAGTTCGCGATTTACTTTCCGAACATTGTTTTTGCTGTTTTTGGAAAATATGAAAAATTACGAGATCGAAACGGAGTGGAGGAGGCGCACGAGGGCGTGCCCCCATAGGCCGGCGCGGGCCCCAGCCTGGCCGCGCCGCCCTATGAGGACACCACCTCGTTGTCCCTCTCCGACTCTTGTTCGACCTGGTACTTTCCTTCTGTCGTAAAAATTACTGCTATATAATCCCCCGGACCCCTGGAGGTCCGTATATCGTTTTTTCGACGTGTTTTGTTTCGAGCTGTTTCTGCCAGGATTTGCTTCGGATCTAGAGGTATCATGTCTTCGTCAGAGACTCCGGGGGACAGTTCCTGCAAGGGCGTTGACAACCTGTACATGAACGAGCTGAGGATGCATCCCAAGGAGTTGCTGCTTGTTGATGGGGAGCTGCAGATCAAAGATGTCCAGGGTCCTAAAGGAGAAGGAAGCTTGGAAGACAGGATGGAGAAGCTAGAACAGGAGGTCTTCAACTACAAGAAGATGGCTGAGCGTGAAGTGGATATCTTCCACAAGATTGTGTCTGAACTCATTGCTGAACACGAGAAGGAAGTTGCAAAGCTATGGGGCGACATCCTCTCACTTCACGACACCACCAACAAACTCCAAGCTCAACTCTATGACGTTCAGAATCAGAATTGTGAGTATGAAAACAGGTTTAAACACATAAGCCATGCTGCTAGTTTCAGGATTCCCGAGACCAAGATGTCATTTGTTGATGGAGAGCCTCTTCCTTGGAAGTCTGAAGACGGGAATTCATCACCGCCACCGCCAAAGGATTAATTCATCATCGGTATTGGCATCCCCTTGGTTTGTTCCAAGCTTGGGGGAGTGTCGCGGTATCACATCATCACCACCTTCTTACTTTTTATTATCAAGTAGTGTCATATCATGAGTAGGGAAGTTATCATATAAGATGGGTTGCGAGTGTGGAAGTATCTCTCCTTTAGTTTGTCTATGTATCCCTTGGGGTGAGTTATCGTTATGAAATATTAATGAGAAGTCTTATCATTTACATATTGCACACCTTATTTTAGTTTGCAATTTCTATTATATGATTGATCTTGATTTTAGTATTGGTACCACTTTGGGAGCATTGAGTAAATCTATTTGGTTTTGGCAAACTTAGCATTGGTCAATAGCAACAACACCTTGAGGTTTAAGTAGAAAAGAGAAATACATATAGTTGTTTCATTGTCTTCCTTTCTTGTTAGCTCATAGCTTATTATTCTGAAGTTAAAATTGTTTGTGCTTGCAAGAAAGATGCATGATTATGTCTATCACATGTATATTCGTTTGTTTCCCTCAACTCTTATGCTTGCTAATTAACCTTGCTAGCCAAAGACCTGTACTGAGAGGGAATGCTTCTCGTGCATCCAAACCTTTAAACCAAAACCCGTGCGATGTGTGTCCACTATGACTACCTATTATGTGGTATTTCCTGCCACTCCAAGTAAATACTTCATGTGCTACCTTTAAACAATTCAAAACATTATTACTCCTTATTTGTGTCAATGTTCTATAGCTCATGAGGAAGTATGTGGTGTTTATCTTTCAATCTTGTTGGGCAACTTTCACCAATGGACTAGTGGCTTCATCCACTTATCCAATAACTTTGCAAAAAGAGCTGACAATGGGATTCCCCAGTCCCAAACTAATTAACCAAAATAGACACTCCTCCATGGTATGTGATTGTTGGACGGCACCCGAAGGATTCGGTTAGCCATGGCTTGAGAAAGCAAAGGTGGGGAGGAGTGTCATCTAAAATAAAACTAAAATAAAAAGACACTCCTTCATGGTATGAGATTGTTGGCAGGCACCCGAGGATTCGGTTAGCCATGGTTTGTGAAAGCAAAGGTTGGAAGGAGTGTCAACCAAAAATAAAACTTTATGGGAGCCGCTCTTTGAGAGTTTGTCTGGCAAGGGGGTTAGAGTACCCGCTACCAATCGTTGACAACAACAAACACCCCTCAAAACTTTACTTTTATGCTCTCTATATGATTTCAAAACTTGAAAAGCTCTAGCACATGATTTAATCCCTGCTTCCCTCTGCGAAGGGCCTGTCTTTTACTTTATGTTGAGTCAGTACACCTATTTCCCTCCATCTCAAGCAAGCATTTGAGTTGTTGTGATCAAACTTTTATATTGTGATTTGCTTCATCATGTCTTTTATTCTTCCTTGTTTAGTACAAGTTTTATCTGAATGAATATAGCTTTGAAAGTTATCAATGATCATTATGATTGAGTATGCAAGATGAGCCACATAAGTTTTAATATGAGAGCGCTGCAATAGATAAATATAATCACGTTAGCTTGTTCTCGACCAAGAACAAAGTTTGCCATCACCAATTATGATTTCTTATGCACCTTTATTTGTGATTACCTTATACTTGTTTCAAGTTGAGTCATATGAGGAAGTTGTTTACTAGAATGTCTTGTGTGAATGAACATGATGCTTCTTGTCCGTATTTGATTTATCGACTCTTCACTCCATAAACATGTGGTCTTGTTTACCGAGTTCGGTTTCGCTTGGGGACAAGCGAGGTCTAAGCTTGGGGGAGTTGATACGTCCAATTTGCATCACTATTTTATATCATAATTTGCTGTTATTCATTGATATATTTCATATTTGGAGATAATACTTATGTTATTTCATCTATTTTGCATGTTTCATGATTATTGGAGGATCGCGCACCGGAGCCGGGATTCTGCTGGAAAAAGCATCGTCAGAACGCAATATTTCGGAAGATCAACAATTGACGGGAATTACACGAAAACTCCTATTTTTCCGGATGACGAAGGGAGCCGGAAGGGGGAGGCGAGGAGGGCCGCCATGGGCCCCCTCACGGGCCGGCGCGGGCCCTGCCCGGCCGCGCCGCCACTGTGAGGAGGGGGCCCACAGCCCCTCTCGCCTCCTTTTCTTCGCGTACGCCTTCGTCCCGAAAACCTAAGCCGGAGGGGTACGTCGAACGAGCCACGGGCGCCTGCGCGGGCGGAGAACACCGGAGAGAAAAGAGCTCTCCGGCGGGCAGGAATCCGCCGGGAAATTCCCTCCTGGAGGGGAAATCGACGCCATCGTCACCGCCATCGAGCTGGACATCATCTCCATCACCATCACCATCATCTTCATCATCATCACCGCCGTCTCCACCGCTGCACCTCGTCACCGCTGTAGCAATTTGGGATTGATCTTGATTGTTTGATAGGGAAACTCTCCCGGTGTTGATTTCTACTTGTTATTGATGCTATTGAGTGAAACCGTTGAACCAAGGTTTATGTTCAGATTGTTATTCATTATCATATCACCTCTGATCATGTTCCATATGATGTCTCGTGAGTAGTTCGTTTAGTTCTTGAGGACATGGGTGAAGTCTAAATGTTAGTAGTGAAGTATGGTTGAGTAATATTCAATGTTATGATATTTAAGTTGTGGTGTTATTCTTCTAGTGGTGTCGTGTGAACGTCGACTACACGACACTTCACCTTTATGGGCCTAGGGGAATGCATCTTGTACTCGTTTGCCAATTGCGGGGTTGCCGGAGTGACGAAACCTGAGCCCCGTTGGTATATCGATGCGGGAGGGATCGCGGGATCTCGAGTTTAAAGGCTGTGGTTAGATTTATCTTAATTACTTTCTTGTAGTTGCGGATTCTTGCAAGGGGTATAATCACAAGTATGTATTAGTCCTAGGAAGGGCGGTACATTAGCATAGGTTCACCCACACAACACTTATCAAAACAATGAAGATTAATTAGCCGTATGTAGCGAAAGCACTAGACTAAAATCCCGTGTGTCTTCAAGAACGTTTGGTCATTATAAGTAAACAAACCAGCTTGTCCTTTGTGCTAAAAAGGATTGGGCCACTCGCTGCAATTGTTACTCTCGCACTTTACTTACTCGTACTTTATTCATCTGTTACATCAAAACCACTCGAATACTTGTCCGTGAGCATTTACAGTGAATCCTTCATCAAAACTGCTTGTCAACACCTTCTGCTCCTCGTTGGGATCGACATTCTTACTTATCGAAGATACTACGATACACCCCCTATACTTGTGGGTCATCAACCTACATGTTTTATTCATTCTTTATATCGTTTTGATGCATTTTCTGGCACTAACCTATTAACAAGATGCCGAAGCGCCAGTTCCTGTTTTCTGCTGTTTTTGGTTTCAAAAATCCTACACAGGAAATATTCTCGGAATTGGACGAAACAAAAGCCCACGGTCTTATTTTCCACGGAGCCTTCCGAAGTCCGAAGAGGAGACGAAGAGGGGCGACGAGGCGGCCACACCCTAGGGGGGCGCGGCCCCACCTCTGGGCGCGCCGCCCTATGGGGTGGGCCCCTCGAGCGTCCCCCAACTCTGCCCCTTCGCCTATATATTCTCTCCGTCGCGAAAACCCTATTACCGAGAGCCACGATACGAAAAAAGTTACTGTGACGTCGTCGCCGCCAATCCCATCTCGGGGGATTCAGGAGATCGCCTCCGGCCCCCTGCCGGAGAGGGGAATCATCACCGGAGGGCTCTACATCATCATGCCCGCCTCCGGATTGATGCGTGAGTAGTTCATCCTTGGACTATGGGTCCATAGCAGTAGCTAGATGGTTGTCTTCTCCTCTTGTGCTATCATGTTTAGATCTTGTGAGCTGCCTACCATGATCAAGATCATCTATTTGTAATGCTACATGTTGTGTTTGTTGGGATCCGATGAATATGGAATATTATGTCAAGTTGATTAATTGATCTATCATATATGTGTTGTTTATGTTCTTGCATGCTCTCCGTTGGTAGTAGAGGCTCTGGCCAAGTTGATACATGCAAGATCATCTATCTGTAATGCTATATGTTGTGTTTGTTGGGATCCGATGGATAGAGAATACTATGTTATGTTGATTATCAATTTATTACCTATGTGTTGTTTATGATCTTGCATGCTCTCCGTTATTAGTAGAGGCTCTGGCCAAGTTTTTACTCTTAACTCCAAGAGGGAGTATTTATGCTCGATAGTGGGTTCATGCCTCCATTGAATGCGGGACGGTGACGAGAAAGTTCTAACGTTGTGGATGTCTTGTTGCCACTAGGGATAAAACATCAATGCTTTGTCTAAGGATATTTGTGTTGATTACATTACGCACCATACTTAATGCAATTGTCTGTTGTTTGCAACTTAATGCTTGGAAGGGGTGCGGATGCTAACCCGAAGGTGGACTTTTTAGGCATAGATGCATGCTTGGATAGCGGTCTATGTTATTTTCGTAATGCCCTAAGTAAATCTCATAGTAGTCATCATGATATGTATGTGCATTGTTATGCCCTCTCTATTTGTCAATTGCCCAAGCTGTAATTTGTTCACCCAACATGCTATTTATCTTATTGGAGAGACACCACTAGTGAGCTGTGGACCCGGTCCATTCTTTTACATCCGAAATACAATCTACTGCAATCTACGTTCTCTGTTGTTCTTCGCAAACAAACATCATTCTCCACACCATACGTTTAATCCTTTGTTTACGAGCAAGCCGGTGAGATTGACAACCTCACTCTGTTAAGTTAGGGCAAAGTATTGTGATTGTGTTGTGCGGGTTCCACGTTGGCGCGGAATCCCTGGTGTTGCGCCGCACTACACTCCTCCACCAACAACCTTCACGTGGCCTTCATCTCCTACTGGTTCGATAACCTTGGTTTCTTTCTGAGGGAAAACTTGCTGCTGTGCGCATCACACCTTCCTCTTAGGATTCCCAACGAACGTGTGCATCACGCGCCATCAGGCGCCGAAAGTGTTTTCTTGTAAGCCCCTGACTAGGGTTTATCGCTTCATTGGAAATCCACGGCGTTGTGTAAACACTTTCAATTTAGTAAAGTTTTGTGGGCTGCTCGTTATTTCTTCCTCTCTTTGTTGAAGAGGTTTTTCCACGTTAAAATCTTATGTTCCTTGTGTGTGTTTTGTTTGCTCCTCGTTTATTTGCTTGACGCGTTTACAACAAGGATAGTTGCATCGTCTTGGAGCATGTCAGCACATGGACGGGGCACCCAACCATGCCATGTACCCGTCTCAAACCGCCGGTGAACTAGGATGTGAATACCTTGCTAGCAGTGCGGTCGCCGACCACCGCCACCAGGACCTCGAAAGAGTCCTATCTCGTGGGGAACAACTGTAATGACACATCACCGCCGAGAGTCAGGCTAAGCTGGCACACACTAGGCAATCTGATGCTTCTTCGCCACCATTCTCTCCTGCCACACGACTATGAAATAGATGCTTCTTCGTCTCTTCTTCGCCATTCTCTCCTGCCACACACGTATTGTTGGGCTCTTCGTCAAATTCGTGGGCGGTCGCACACGCCTTCGAGAACCGGCGATGTCGTTGGGTCGTCACCGACCAACCAACTCTTTCTGTGCGCTAGGTTGCCGCTACCATCGAGCACAACATGATCACATCGTGATGTGTACGTATTGTGTGGTTGTGTCGTATACTTACAAACTGGTGGGATGGAATGGGAAGGAATCAATTGACTACACGATGAGCTATACCACCATTGTACATTTCTACTAGAGTAAATATGGATGTATCTACATATCAAAATACATCTAGATACGAACGATACTTATTTTAGAATGGAGGTAACATGTATTTACAAGTTCGGAAACAACTAACAACCCCTCTTGCGGGTTAACATGTGTGGTTCTACAGGTGTGATTTTGTTTCAGCATTCGATCCTCTTTGCAGAGTGTGGAACAACTGAGGTGGTGAATCTTGTCATACATCGGTACTAGATGGATACACTCTTGTATAAATATTATAAACTATACAACAAAATAGTTGTGTGTATCAATTGATGCAGAAGCTAGACTTCTGTCGTCTGCGTCTTTATTGTGTTTTTGCAAAAAAAAAGTCCTATTTGAAAAAGAAAACAGAATAGAGAGCGGGACAAGTTCAGAACTAGCTTGAAATCACAATTGAATGGAATGAAATTCTCTATCCATTTAATTACAAGTTGCAAACAATCAACAACCCTCCTACCGAATTACTGACGACTGATGCTGATTCTCACGGCCGATTAAGACGATCGACACGAAACTACGAAAATAATACAGTATTTGTTCAGTGTCTTTCTCTCAAAACAACATACTGTACTCCGTACGCGAAATCGACCGCGTGCTGAAATTGCTGGTGCTGCCCGCCATTAGAATCACGAGGCATGTCATATGTGCACGTCGAAGTCAATGCCACTGATCTTCGGAAACAGAAATCGAATGCAAAGCCTCTCCGTCACACCCGAAAATGTCATGGTGGTCACTGCGGAACACCCAACTGCGCCGGCGATTCCCACGCCGCTTCCTCCTCGTGATCCACCACCAGCGCCTCCTTGACGTTACGCTTCAGCGAGACCACCACGCCGCGCTTGACGGCGGCGGCGTACACGGCCATGGCGTCGGGCCACCTCTCCTGCCTGCTGAGCTCGCCGAGCAGCGCGTCGAAGGCGTTCCGGCCAGGCACGAAGTCCTTGGCGATCACCGTAGCCAGCACCCGCACGGCGTCGCGCGTCCTGCTCCGGTCGCACAGCGCGCGCACCACGTCCGTGTAGGCGCGCTTCCGCAGCGCGTACCCCTTGCGCACCATGTCGTCCAGAACGGCGACGGCCGCGTCCACCTCGCCGCCGCGCGCCAGGGCCTGCGCCATGAGGCAGTAGGTGTACGACACCGGCTCGTGGCCGGCCGACACCACCTTGCCGAACACCTCCTTGGCGTCCTTGAGGACCGAGATGTCCGCCGCGCACTGCCGGCACAGGCCCCGCGCGAGCGTGTCCAGCGCGCGGCCGTCCGCCTCGAACCCGGCGTGCTCCATGCGCTTGAAGGTCTTCCACGCCGCGGAGATCTCGCCGGCCCGCAGCAGCGCGGGGAGCACGATGGTGTAGCTGATCTTGTCCGGCGGGCAGGTCTCGCTGTCGCACATCTCCATGAGCAGGTCGTACGCCTTGAGCAGGTTCCCCTCCTTGCAGTGGCCGTTGAGCAGCGCGTTGAAGGTGAATATCGTGGGCGAGAGGCCTGTCCGGATGGCGTCCTCGAAGATGGCCATGGCGTCCTCCGTCCGGCCGACCTTGCAGAACCCGTCGAGCACGATGGTGAAGGTGTAGATGTCCGCCGTCTGCTTGGGCGCGTCCTTGAGCTTGCCGAGGAGGTCCCGCGCCTCCTCGAGGCGGCCGACGTAGCAGAGCCCGCCGATGAGGCTGTTGTAGGTGCGGATGGTGGGCTCGCTCCCGACGGCGCGCATGGCGTCGAACACCTCCATGGCCCTGGTGACGCGGCCGCGCTTGCAGAGGCAGCCGACGACGGCGGAGAAGGCGGCCACGCTGGGGAGGTACCCGCGGGCCAGCATCTCGTCGAGGGCCTCCTTGGCCTCGTCGGGCGCGCCCTTCCTGCAGAAGCACTGCACGGCGATGGCGAAGGAGTGGGCGTCGGGCGCGACGGAGCCGTTGGGCTCCTGCAGCGACCTGAAGAGCGCGACGGCGGAGTCGTAGTCGCCGCCCCTGGCGAGCGCGGAGATGATGTCGTTGTAGTCGGAGACGGTGAGCGCCGCGTCGTCGCGCTGCAGCAGGTCGAGCACCTTCACCCGCTCCGCCATGGGGAGGCTCATGATCCGCCTCGCGTAGTCACGCGCCCGGAACTCGGAGCTCCTCCTCCTGCCGTCACCCAGTTCCCCGGGGATCGAGTCGAGATCTTGCGGTGATGCGGTGGGATGGTGTTCCCTGAGGAGGACGCCGTTGCCGTTGGACTGGAGCGCGCCGAGGAGCTCCGCGTCGTGGTCGTCTTGCGGCGGCACTCTGCACAGGCAGGCGAAGGAAGCGGCGGTTCGAGGGGGCAAGGAGAGGACGCCATGGCAGCTGGAGGACGGCGGGGAGAATGGGAGGGAGGAGTGGTAGAGAGACGCCATGGCCATGGCCGTGGACGCGGGAGCGGGAGCGGGGCCGAGGGGGTAAGAGATGGATGGGGCTTGAAGGTGAGAGAACGAGAGGCTCTCGTGGAACGCAAGCTCCCACGGGCAGGGGCAGGGACTGAGAGAGAAGCCCGTCCAACGTCCATAGTCCACGGACACAACTGCGCCAGATACAAAGCTCCAGCTTCTTCGAGGTAAATAATATATCTTCAAATCCCCTGTTTCCACCAACTTTAGGGCTTCCTAGTTTTTTGAATTGCCTAGGATTTAGATGTTATAGAATTTTTTGCTACACTGTTGTTTGAATTAAATAAACATAGCCTATAGAAAATAATCATATAAGAAACTTGTAGTGCAAATCCTATAGGAAATAAACATGAGGTTACTATCTAGTTGAATTCTATAAGAAACTTGTAGATGTTATACCTCATGAAAAATTTCTTTGGCACAATAAAATAGAACTCATCTTCTTATAGAATTCAACTAGCTAGTTTGGAACATGGGAGCATATGCTCCCTCTATTTTGAAATTCATCTTACATACATTTTGAATTTCAAAAAAATTGAAACGGAAAATTCACACGTACATCTTCACGTGCTAAGCGCTCACAAAGTTGTTTCATAAAAAATAGACTTGTCATGTTAGGTGTGTAAAAAAGACAAAATTCAGTGCTAAAAATAATGCTTTTTTCAAGATAAATTTTCTCTTTTTTACATAGACCACAAAAACTATTGATTTTTCATGAAACTTGACGAATGCACATATATTATAGAGATGTACATGTATAATTTTTTTTCAAAATTTTTCGACAACTCGAAATATAATTTTTTGTTATAGGGAGCATACGCACCCGGGAGCCGAATTGAATTTCCGGCTAGATATGACATACTAATCCTATGTTTTTCCTATTTCTATGATTTTCCTATCATATGAATCAAATAAGTCCTATAAACAAATTATACTCCGGCTGTCTGGCGCCACCAACAAAATTATAAAGTACTCTGCATGATACGAGTAATATCTTTTTTTGTTTGTTGGTTACTACCTTCTATTTGATTTATTCGACCTAAAACTATACCTAGTGTTGCGCTTTTCCGCGTTGATCTTTTTATATTGGAGGGAGTACCAAGCATACCGCTCGATCGCAAGATAGTACCTCATTTTCCTTCGTCGATATTCTCCCGTGCCACCAAGATGTCCAGTATCGAAATCTGTCGTACTACCACTGCAAGGATCCGCTCGTGAGTTTTATTAGCTTATCGTAGAGTTTCATTTAGGGTTTATGCGTCATTAATTTCTTATTTCGTAAAGTTTATTTGGCAACAATATTATAGTTGCTTCTTCTTTCAATGGATTGGTGCCCCTAAGTATTACGATGACTACCTTCTTTCGTACTAACATGTTGGCATTCTTTGGTGGCCCCGACCAGCAGAAATTATGGGGCCTCATCCATCTCCACCTAAGATATGGAGGGTAGAACAAATCACATGCAAGGCTCCTCCCCTGGTTTCTTGTGAGCATGGTCAAGATATGACACGATAATGCCCATTCATAGGGTCGACACTTTGGATGAGACTTGGAAGATTTTGTGTGAAGAAACATGACGGGAAAATTTAGAGCACAAGAAAGGGGGCGTGAAGAAGATGTGAATATATAACTTTTGGAGGAGGGGCTATTGGTGAGACGAAAGAAAAGGGAGGTTGAAGACAAGAGAAGGAAAGAGGTGAATGATAGCAAGGAGTGATTAAAGAAGGTAAACACATAATTGAACGGTTAATATTGATGGGCACTTCAATCTGCGAGTCTATTTTGATATCATGTCGTAGGCTGTTTGTAACGATGAGCTTGATGTTGCTCCGGGATATTATATTTTTGGTACCTTTGGATTCCGTTCCATTATTGTAATAATGAGTAATTGATGATGTAGTTGATGTGAAACTAAATGTCGTATTGTTTGATCTGTTCTTAGATGAATGTTTTCACTTCATATCGTTTGCTCCAAACTAGTACCACACACATTTGATAAGGACAACACATTCCATAAACTGATAAAAACAAGCTAGAAAATTACAATTATTTGTTGAAATTATAATCCTAACGGGTTGTTTCCTTGGCCATCTTTATAGCACATTGTGGGTCATACAGGTTATGGTTGTTTTCTACATGCTCACATTTTCTTTCTCCTTTAGGTGTTTGCCTTTTTTTAAACTTTGTATCTTCTTTGGGATTCAAACCATAATTATTTATTGCAACAAGTTCCTTCTTGTTAAGACGAGCAACGCTACCCCGAACATATGCTATGCAACCAAAGTAGCTATCGAAGAGAGCACTTACAAAAATAGGGCGTATGACTATTGGTGTGGCCAGAGACAAAACCCTAGCTTACACCGCATCTTTTGCTTTGGATCTTGTCTGCATCAGTTATGTAGAAGCACTCGACACCGCAATCACACAAGGTGATCCACAGAACATGACCATCTAGCTTTGTGCTCGGTGGAATGAATGAGGAACTATAATGACCAATGAGTTCAATGGATATATATTTCTCTCCCCATTGGCTCTCTCTAAAGACAATCCCGCACCCACCATTGTTTTGTGTGTGTGTGTGTGAGAGAGAGAGAGAGAGAGAGGAGAGAGAGAGAGGAGAGAGAGAGAGGGGACAGAGAGCCTCTCAATGGGTGAGTGTGATTGATTGGTGTGACGACATGCAATCACCCCTGATGCTATTTATGGAGGATGCCGGAAGGGAGATGCGAAACAAAAGTAAAATTAACACATTGTCTATCAACAGAGAAATGAAAACATGTCCATCACTTCATTAAAACAGTAGCTGGTACCTTCGATCCGAATTAACAAATTACAGTATTAAAGCTTTTTCCCCTAGAGACCCTAGGTTATCGAATCCATGGGAAGATAGCTTTTGATGCAAGATCACTTAGGCGAGACTTACAGTATTCATTTTATTATTGTCTTGTCGGAACAATGTTCTATTGTATGTTGTTGTGTATCGATGATTGAAGATAGGCCTAGGCATGAGATTTTTCCTGCAGTTGTGCGTTAGTAGATGTGATTTATAAGATAAAATGAAGCACACATGTACACTACCATAGTCAAGGTAAAAGATGCAACATTGATGTGGGCAGTGCGTCCTAATGTGCATCGTGATGCCGTCTGTCGCGGTTTTCACGAATCAATTGTGCACCCCGGATTCCTCCGCATGTCACGTGGAGCGTGATATTAAGATAAATTAGACAACAATCTTAAGATTTGTAACATCACCGTTACCCCTAGATGTTAACCACACTATCCACCCATGAATACATGCACTTGAGCATAGCATCGAATCATGCAACTCAACTCTACTCAAACCTTAATGCCTTCATCGGTCTCATTGGTTTACCTATCAAACTTTCAAGGCCGAGATAAAAATATCTAAGACAATAGCCTTAAGTTTCGTGACATCACTGTTACCCCAAGATGTTAACCACACTATCGATCCATGAATCTTGAGCATAACATCGAATCATGCAACATAACTATACTAAAACCTTAATGCCTTTACCGGTCTCATTGGTTTATCTATCGAACCTTCAAGATCAAGATAAAAAGATCTAAGACATGTTGCACAATATCCCATAATAAGTTAGATGCACATATTGTTGTGAGGATTAGGCCTCATCCCATAGCCCAAGTGGACTACTCACACATAATTGGATCAACAATAGTAAACATTGCATAAGAAATCTCAAAGAGATGAATGATGAGTCTTACAATGCCTCCAATCGTGTATCAAGTCTAGGTTACAAGTAGCTAGAGAGGAGATAAAGAATAAGAAGATGATGTATATGAAGCGTTGAAGTCGATGGCGGTGCCTTTGAGGCTTCAGTGGAGATGTGATATGATCTAGCGATGGAATGGGGTTTTTCTCTGCATCTGTTCTCCAAATGCCCCGGGTTCCTTCATGTTTATATTGGGTTTGACGAGGAGGAGCCATCGGCACATGGTACGGTCATCTGGTAGGGGCGAGCATGATCGTATCATAGGTTGTTAAGTCTTATGTGAGAAGTCTCGCGATTCTGGTTGAATCGGTGATGTTTCCATCTCACGGTTCTTCATTAAATGTCCTTGATTTCCTCCTAATTTCATTAAATGTCCTTGATTTCCTCCTAATTTTTTCCATTTCTGCACAAAACAAATAAAGTAGAGGATTTGCACATCTTGGCATTAATTAACATTTATTAGTGGGTCAGATATTTTTTGCACACGTAATGAGATGGATATAATGTGGTCGTTTTGACGAGCCATCAATAACCGACAAGGGGTGCTGGAAAACATGGTGCAATAACATAATGGACGGAACATAAGTAAACCCAACACACATGCCACATGCACCTTTGCAACTCCTAATCATCTAGCCTACCTTTCCACATCAAGTGGTTACATCTCCCGAGTGAACGGATCATTGAGTCCCCCCGACACATAGTTATGATTTAATTTGCAAGACTGTAGGGCCCCATCCCCTTCGTCTCCCTTTTGCCTCGTGCTTGAACTATCCCTAGAAAATGACGTCTTCATTACATCAGGAGACCACTTCTCACATCTTGCCAACCCTTATATCCGCACAAAGGAGAAACGAGAACCAAATTCCGCTGTTGCCCAGTCCGCAAACCATCTTTCCCATGAGAGTGATTATATCAGATAAATACATACAGTTATGAATTCATAATTTTGACAGATAACCGGTTTTTTAATTGACAAAACCAAAGTAAATATCAACTCTAAAAGATCAGAAGTAGGTAGAAAAACTAGAACAAATATTATGGATCACACGTCGGGAACAAACCTCCGTCGAACATGGCACATGGATCAAACTCAACATAACCAGGAAGATATACAAATATGATACTTTGATTTCAATGTGCATGTAACAAGGGACAACAATACCACGGTCATGCTCAAAAAATAAAAGAAACTAGTCAAGAGCTTTTCAACTAAAAATGACAGCATATGTTAGCATATAGTTGTACTGCAACAGTGACTTTAAAATTACGGACATATGTGAAACAAAAGACAGGGAATGCAACTAGCAAAAGATTAGAATGCGTCAGTGAGAGCATACACATTGGTGTCACCTTTAAACACAACTACCATTACCTCTCTTTTTCCACATCTTGCAATTCTTTAAATAAAACAATGCGGCCTATAATATGCAAGCGATACCATTATGTTTAGCTTGAAATGAATGCATACATGTAAAGGTATTTTACTCTTATCCATTATTTTGGTAACAATGACACCGTGCTAGAGTATTTGGCCTAATATATGTTTGTAAGGACAATCCCAGGTATTAGCCAAAGAGGCATAAATGGTGTATCAAAGGAACAAGAAGGATAAAGGAGACCCCCCACTTCGACAACAATCAAAAAGGGGTCTACAGCATCCTGCCGGTCAGAGGCCCGGTCGGACCGGCCCGTGTGCCGGACGGTTCCGGTCTGCCGCCCGGTTGACCGGGCGCACGGCCGGGCGCCCCGGCGCCAACCGGCCCCTGCGCTCATGCCATACGGGAGGCTTACTGGAAGACACTTCAGCGCCCCCGGTCTCGGTCCGGTCTGCCCGGTTTGGACCGGCGGGTCCGGTCCCTGGCCCGGTCGGACCGGATGCACGACCGGGCGCCCCGGCGCCAACCGGGCTCTGCGCTGATGCCAACCGGAGGGAGTACTGTGCGACACTTCGAGGCTCCGGTCTCGGTCCGATCTGCCGCCCGGTTTGGACCGGCGGGTCCGGTCCCTGGCCCGGTCTGACCGGGCCCTGCGCCGGACGCTCCGGTCTATGGTCCGGTTGACCGGGAATCTTGAGGAGAAAGCTGAGGTGGCAAGTTGACAACGGCCATATTTCAAGTGACACTATATATACCCCTTCTTCTACCTCTGAAGGGGTAGGCACTACACTACAAGCTGTTCTTGAGCTCTCTCTCTCATACTCCATTGCTAGAAACACCAAAAGCCTCGGATCTCCCTCCTCCTCCACCTAAACTCAAATCCCTCCGGGGAAACGATAGAGGAGGACCCGATTTACTGTTCTACCAAGCCAAATCTCATTTCCCCTTGTATTCATCAAGAAGCTTGCTCTCTAGGGTTCCTTGAAAACCCTAGGTGGGCAAGAGTGGTCCGGAAGCATCCGGGCTGTGGATTTGCTCCTGACAAATTTGTGAAGGTTTGGAGGCTACCTCAAAGTCTACCACAAGTGAGAGAGCTATTCCTTCGTGGGATAGGCTCCGGAGAATAGGGTGAGCCTTCGTGGCGTGGGGAATCCTTCGTGGGACCTCCACCCCTCCAAACGTGACGTACCTTCTTGCAAAGGAAGGGAACATGGGAATAAACCCTCGTCTCCGCGTGCTATCGGTTATCTCTAACCGAACTCCTTACTTGTGATATAACTGCCTGTGAGAGCCTTCGTGCTCGAGTTACTTGTATCCTCATATAGGTTGTCTCACCTTTATATTCCGCAAAGCCTAATATTGCTAAGAAAGAATTAAAATCTGTAGAAACCTATTCACCCCCCCCTCTAGGTTTACCATCTCTGAACTTTCAATACAAAGTGGTGTTCATGTATAGAAATCATGGGTCAATGGATCATGTCCATAATGTTCATCATACAGTTTAGAAGTCACCCAACAGATGTCATACAACCAAGGTTGGAAAAAACGCTAGGCGTAAGCGAGCCGGTTGGCATCCGCCTAGTGCCTAGGCGATGCTTAAGCGCCCTAGGTGTAGCCTATGCAGGAATATTTTATACCATCACATGTGTATATGGGTTATTATATGTGAATACACATTAATCTAGAGCGTGTAAATGCATAATTTTCTAATAACTACCTTTAGAATAATGCCCATCTAGCTCATTAGTTAATTATGGCATAAATTTCTTACCAGGGAAGACAATTTCTTGGTTGCACTGCCCAGACTTCCGTTTATGCCCTAGGCGAGGCGTTTGTCCATCGCCTAGTGCCTATGCGTTGCCTAGGCGTCACCTTATCCAACAAAGCATACAACACATAATAAAATAATGGAAATAGAAAATTTCAAGCTCTATCTGTCGGAAGTAGGTAGATAGAAGTAACTGATTAAGATAATCATTTATCACTGAAACTTCAGAAAATCCTCAAAAAAACTAGACGAGCAGCTCATCAAAATTCAGTGTATACAGTTCCAACTTCAGAATGACAGTATAAAGAAACGACAGGCAATAACTTTGAGGCAACATGCATACTCTGGTCATCAGGGATGCAAGATGTAGACTAGCTGAAAGAAGAAGAGGAGGCGCTGCAAGATGTGACTCTGATCGGCAGCCTGCAAAATCTAGAGAACTCGCGGATGAATACGGTAGCCTGCAAGATCCAGATCAACAACTCATCAGCTCGTGTATGAATAATGCATGAACTAGAGAAGCAAAACGAGGTGGGGAGAAGGGGTAGGGCTAACCTTAGTCGATGGGGAAGGATGAAGAGCGCCACCGTTGGGCCGTCGTTATCGCCGGAGCGGAGAATATCTTCAAGGCGGAGATCGATGCGGTCGACGAGGGGCTTGGGGCGATGCGCTCGGGGAGGGATTCGCTCCGGTCACCGGAGGTGCTTCGGTCGCCAGAGTTGGGGTGGCGTCTGCTCGAGGGGCTGGAGCCGTCGCTACCGGCATCGCCGCCTCCGAGTCGCGGGAGCGAGACGAGGAATCTCTTCCCCACCTGTGGATTCGTGAAACTGGAAACTGCCTCCTAGGGATGGAAGCGAAATCGACGTGAAAAGTCTGGCCCACGGCCATCCAAATGGTCGCGTGAAATAAATCGGGGTAATTGGGCCCTGGATTGGGAAAAACGAGGGGAACCTCTCGGGATGGGCTGCAACCAAATAAGCGAGCCGGTTCCAAAATCCACTAGGAGTACTGAATCCCCTGTAGTCGACGTCTCCCCCTCCGCCCCACCATGTTTCTCGTCGCGCGCGGCCGCCGCTCCGCCTCCGCCGCCGCGGCGCGCCTTCTCCCGATCCCACCGCCTTCCGCCCCCTTCACTACCACCACAGATGCATCCACTTCCGATCCCGACGCCGTGGCCGCGGAGGTCGCCACCCTTCTCTCCCGCTGCTCCGGCGACTGGAAGCTCGCCATCGCCACCTCCGACCTCCATTCTCGCCTCTCCCCCGCCGTATTATCCTCCCTCCTCCGCCCAAACTCCTCCCCTCCCCTTCACCCCAAGCTCCTCCTCGACTTCTTTTACTGGTCTCGCACGCGCCTGGCGCCGTCAGTCCCCGCCGCCGATGCATTCGCCCACCTCGCCGTACACCTCTGCGCCGACTCCCTCTTCCCACAAGCTAATGGCCTCCTCGAACAGATGATACGCACCTACCCCTCCACTCCCCTCGTCCTCAGCTCCATCCAACGCGCGCTCACGGATTCCAGTTCCACATCTGTCCTCAACGTGCTGGTAGATACCTACAAGAAGGCTAGAAGGGTCCGTGATGCCGCCGAGGTCGTCCTTCTTATGGAACATGCCGACCTGGCCCCGAGTCTGCGCTGCTGCAACGGGCTGCTCAAGGACCTGCTGCGCGGAGGCCACATGGATCTGTTTTCAAAGGTGCGGGGATTCATGGCCAGCGCCGGGATTTCGCCAGACGTCTATACATACTCGACTATGATCGAGGCGCATTGTAAGGTCAGGGATTCTGATTCAGCCGCAAAGGTGTTTGAGGAAATGCGTGAGAGAGGGTGCAGCGTGAATGTTGTGACATACAATGTGCTGATTGGTGGGCTATGCCGCTGCAGTGCTGTTGAAGAGGCCTTTCGGTTCAAGAAGGAAATGGTGGAATCTGGGCTAGTTCCAGATGAGTTTACTTATGGTGCGCTCGTTAACGGTCTCTGCAAGGGCCGCAGGTCGAGCGAGGCTAAGTCGTTGTTGGATGAGATGTCCTGTTCTGGGCTGAGGCCGAATATAGTAGTTTATGGGACTCTACTTGATGGGTTTATGAGGGAGGGCAATGTGGCTGAGGCTTTTAAGATTGTCAAGGAGATGGTTGCTGCTGGCGTGCAACCAAACAAGTTCACTTATGACAATCTCATTCGAGGGATTTGTAAGGCGGGAGACATGGACATTGCTTCCAAGCTGCTCAAGGATATGCTCAAAGTTGGTATTATGCCTGATACCATGACATACAATTTTGTCATGGAAGGGCATTTTCGACAGCGTAACAATGAAGCCGCTCTTCAGCTTCTCACTGAAATGAGGAATGCAGGCAGTTCTCCTAATGTATATACTTACAGCATAGTGGCTAACGGATTATGCCAGAGTGGTGAGTCGAAAAAAGCAGATGATCTCCTCGAGGAAATGATTCAAAAAGGTTTGAAGCCAAATGCTTTTGCTTATGCACCTGTAATCTCAGGGCACTGCAGAGAAGGTAATGCCTCATTGGCATGTGATGTTCTTGAAAAGATGATCAAGGCGAATGTACTCCCTGATTTGTACTGCTACAATTCTCTTATAGTTGGACTATCTAATGTTGGAAGGATGGTGGAAGTCACAGAGTACCTTGCTCAGATGCAAGATAGAGGATTGGCACCAAATGCATTCACATACAGTGGTCTCATTCATGGATATAGTAAGATCGGGAATCTGGAAAAGGCTGAGCAGTTATTCGAGCATATGCTTAGCAGTGGGCTAAAACCAGATGATGTTATCTACGTTGACCTCCTGGAAGGTTACTTCAAGTCAAATGACAATGAAAAGGTGTCATCTATTATTCAATCCATGTCAGGCCAGGGAGTTAGTCCAGATAACCATATGTGTGGGATTGTGATTCATAATCTGTCCATGTCTGGCAGTATGCAATTGGCTTTTACGGTTCTTTCAGAGATTGAGAAGACTGGATTTGTTCCTGATGTGCGTATATACAGTTCATTGTTATCTGGTCTGTGTAAGACAGCTGACATGGAGAAAGCATTTGCTCTTCTTGATGAAATGGCTAAAAAGGGACTAGAACCTGACATTCTATGCTATAATACACTAATTGACGGGTTTTGCAAGTCTGGTGATATACTACATGCCCGTAAAGTCTTTAATATCATATTAGATAAGGGCTTAGTGCCAGATTGTATGACATACACAGCTTTGATAGATGGAAACTGCAAAATCGGTGACATCACTGATGCTTTTGATTTGTATAATGAAATGCTAGCTAGAGGAGTCGTTCCAGATGCGTATGTCTATGCTGCACTTACTGCTGGATGCTCAAATTCCGCAGACCTTGAACAGGCAGTGTTTATAACTGAAGAAATGTTTGTTAGAGGATATGCCAGTGTTTCCTGTTTCAACACTTTGGTCCATGGCTTCTGCAAACGTGGCAAGATCCAGGAAACTTTAAAGTTGTTCTGTGTGATGATGGATAAAGACATAGTGCCTAATGCACTTACTATTGAAAATGTCATAAATGGACTTGGTGAGGCAGGAAAACTCTGTGAAGCACACACAATTTTCGTTGAGTTGCAACAGAAGGAATCTTCACAAAGTGCTACCACTCAGTTCTCTTTGTTGTTTATGGAAATGATAAATAAAGGACTGATTCCTCTAAATATCATAGATGACGTGATTCAAGCTCATTGTAAAGAAGGGGATTTGGATAAGGCTCTAATGTTGCATCATGCTGTAATGGAGGAAGGTTCACTAATGAGCTGCTCAACGTATATTGCTCTTGTGGATGGCCTTTGCAGGGCGGGGAAGTTAACCGAAGCTTTGGATTTGCTAAAAGAAATCCAGAAGCTAGGTATTCATCCTAATGAGGATCAATGCTTGATGCTATTGAATGATCTTCATACATCAGGATATATCCAAGAATACAATAAAGTGTTTGATGCTATGTTGTGCCACAAATGGTTACAAAAGGATAAACACTGCAATTTGGCTGGTGTAATCTAGAAGCTGTATCCGTACAAGAGAATACTTTACATAGTAATTCTGACATTATGGTCTGCAAGTGCCATATGCATGTATGCACCTTTTTTATTTGAGAGTTTTATTAGATAAATATATTCAAGGAAATGTCCCAGTATTGTTTGCTCTTATTCAAAATCACATGGGATAACTCTACATCTTTCCAGCTATTTGTTCTTCTCCTGTTCAGGCATCAGAAGCTCAACATGCAAGGAGGTTGTCCTGTTGGCCAGTGGTGGAAATGGCAATATGTACTTTTACTGTTCTTAGGTCAGTCAATACATATTTCCCTTTCTGGTTTCATCTCATTCAAGTGATCCATTACTTCCTGTGTTTGGATATATAGGGCTTATTTTCATTGGTACGTAATTAACATTATTATTCTGTTTTCTGGCAATAAGGTACTCCGTAAGTAATTTTCTGTATTAGGTTGAAGTTTCAAGTAGTTGCTCATATATCTGCTGAGCCATTTTAGGACCTTTGCAGATCTGAGAGTATAGAAAATACACTTTCTATTGATACTGATTTCAAAGAGTAGTACTACAACATTTGTGTGCAGCTTGCCACCTTGCATAGCATAAACAAGTCAGTATCTTGGGGACATAACACATAATTGTACATTTTCCGTATGAACATAAGAGCCCAAAATATTTTCTGCTATAAATAAGTGGCTAAACCAGTTCATCCCCATTAACAGGGGAAAGCATCAGATCATTTTTTCCTGTGGCATTGGCATCTTTTGGGTTGTTACTGAAGGATATGGAAGACACATTGTGTTTCCACCGTAAACATCTTAACCACTGCCGGTAAGGTTATTTGCCTTGCGCTTTACATGCTGTATTGCTTTCTGAACATCACACTACTTTTGCATAGTGTTCATATATTTTACTTCTTTCTGTGGCTCTTGTTTTATTTCATTTTAGTTCCACACTACCACAACTTTTGGGGATATGGGTTTCAAAAAACCAAGTTTGGTCAGCGTCTGTTATACCAATCAGAATCACTTGCTAATGGGTCTCTCTCTCCACAGTGACCATGGTAGCCTGGCGGTGTTCGCAGATGCACATGGAGTATAGATTTGCGATTAGATATGTAGTTGATTCAACGAGTTTGATGAGAAGAAACTTTTGATGATTCTTGCCTTCAGATCGACATGGAAGAACCGAACGTGGCGAGCTACACGTCTGCTCCTTCACGATCCAGGATGTAGGCGGCCCAGTGGAGAGGCGATGAGCAAAGGGGAGATAGATGGAAATGTAAGGTGGGAGGAAACCTTCTCCGCTATGTCAACCGAGCCTCGGGAGCGAAGCTCGGATGGACTAAACGCATCACCAGGCAGCATCCCATTACAGGCTATTTGCATTTCTGGACAGTACAGAACAAGGTATGGTTCTGCAATGACTACTGATCGACACAGCCTGTCACTTCCATCAAAGCTCTCCTTGGTACTGCAGAGTATTCAAGTCAATGAGCATTAGGTTTGCATGCCGTAATGTTGGCTGCACAACACGGGCAGCTCTGGTTTTGGCCTTCTTGATGCCTGCACAGCAGTGCACAGGCATAACCCTGTCTTCCCACTTGGGCAAGACAGTTGCTGCAGGGCCATTGGACTCAAGGCGCCAATGCCACTGCCCAACTCAACACTTGTTCAACCAAACAATCAAAAATAACTCTTAATAGTACTGGGTTATCTATGACTTGAGACAAAACTACCAAAAGTTCTATGCTTCAAGGTCTTAACAGCTGCTGTCACGGTTCTTTGCTCCATCAAGAAATCCTTCACCTGGCCTGCCCTCAGACAGCATTCTGGCTTCCTTGCAACTGACCCTCGGAAGCCAAGCTCGGTCAGCTTCTTGATCATGTCTTCTCCCTTAACCATCTTCTAGAGTCCAGCATCTTCAAATTGCTTGATCACCTTTTTTTTTTAAACAAATGGATCTCTCTTGCTCTCTCTCCAACCATTGCTACAAATATTAAGAACACACAATCAATATGTATGTTGCAACAATTAATTAAAGCAACAATGTGGCCATGTTAATGACACACTCTTGTGAATATATGGATGGATGTAAAATTCCATTTGAGATAGGAGCCACATTTGTCCAAATAATAGAAGATTCCATGCTTGGAAGAAGAATAAACAACTTATTCAAGCTATTCAGCATGTCCAATTTTTCACTTTCAGTTCACATACCATTTCAGCTAAACCATGGTTTTAAAAACCAACAGCATAATATAGCATTCATAAAACCAAACAACCTTCTTAAAACTAAGAATAGTCATAGTGGGACACATGTTACCACTCTATGTTATCACCTTTATAGTGGTCAGTAACATCAAAGTATTATCATAGATATATAAATTAATTAGCTTGTAGACTCGTTGTAGTTTGGGAAGTGTGATGTTACAATAACTAGTTATGTTACTCAATCATCTCCTCTTCTCATTAACTCACTATCACATAAGTAAATTTGCTGAGTTGCACACTTAGTTACTAATGAAGTTACTTGCACTATGAGACTAGCCCTAATGGGAGTGTCATAAGTAGTATCATGCATGCCATGTTGGTAAAAAATCTGATGTGATAAATCAATTAATGAGGGTGGTATCATAATATGATACTGTATCATAGCACATAAACCTAGAAAACTTCATGGCAAATACATCATATACACACATTTGCATTGAGATTCTGCAAAATATTAAATATGATAAAAGTATGATACTACATTATGATACTATGTATTGTGAAGGTGGTATCACAAACTAATATCATGTACATGATACTAGTGTATGATACTTTCCACTGTGACTAGTCTGAATAATCTAACAGTTGGTTAGTTTTAGCGCAATACCCAATGAAACATTCATAGGACATAGGACACAAGAGGATGCCAATATGCGACCATTTGGCCAAGGCTCCTAAGATACCTTTATTTTTATTTTACGCTTTCTCAATTGATGATGTAACTATAAACGACACAAGCCCACGACTTGCATGGACACACGATCAACTCAACACAGTCGGGAGGCTGCCCGGGTTAATATGATACGACTGGGAATGTCCACTTTCGTAGATGTGGATGCGCTCATTGGCTAAAAAACATACCTGGACATATTTTAAAATGTCAAACAAAAATTGGAAAAAAAAAATCCAGATGTATTCGGAGGAAAATGCAGACATATTTTCAGTGTTCCAATATATCTTTTCGCGAGAAATTGTGTTGTATTTTTCACACAGGCCACAAAAAATGTCCTTTTTCCACAAAACATTATGTACCAACATAGAATATCCGGGATTTTTTTCCAGACTTTTGACATTTTGAAATGCATTTAAACTATATTTTCATGTATGAGCTGAAACACCGTGTGATACTTCCATACTAAGATTGGCTATTCGTAGTCGGCTCATTTAACTAGTCACATACTTCCCACAGCTGGTTATCTAAACACCAAACACTCGGCTAATCAGTCAACATAACAACTAGGAACTTTGCAATAGCACAGTACCCATCAATCCAGCAAAGACATCAGGGAACAATCTTGGAAACCTTCATCTTGTCGATCCATGTTTTGAAGGAGTTGACTGTGTTCCTGAAGCCAAGGAATCCATGCTCCTTGCTCTTGTTCATGCTATCCAAATGCTCGAACTCGATACCCAACATGGCGTCCACGAACCACCAATTAGCCACCTCCTCAAGCTTCGTCACAATGAGCTCGTTCTCCTTGATGATCTCCTCCCACACCGCCTCCTTGTCTGCCATGACCTCAGCAAGCCTGAACCTGCTCGCCTCTCCTTCATACCCAGCCCATGCCACCCCGAAACGGTCGGCCAGGATCGGCCAGAGCCGCTTCCATTTGAACACATCCCCGTTGCTGGAATTGAACGCTTCATTCTTGGCGAGAGGGTCGAGCGCGGCCCAGATTTCGTGCTCGGCGATGAGGTCTGCATCCGAGGAATCACTGAAACTCTCCCAAGCGACCCTGGACCCAGGCCACCGCAGCGTGGCACCCTCCTTTCGGCAGATGGCGGCGTAGACGCATAGGCTGCCGACTAGATTCATGGCACCGCGAGCAGTTAATCCGAAGATGGTTGTGGGGCGGTGGACGGACCAGCTGACGGCGCCGTGGCCGCGGGAGACCTCGTCGAAGAGCACGTCCTCTTGGTCGTAGTAGAAGTTGGGATGATCCAACCGGGGCATGTCCTCGGTGTAGGGCGGGTCGTTGGCGGGGATCTTGCCGATGGCGTCGAACGGACCGACGTAGTGCTTGCGGCCGGTCTGCAGGCAGACGTGGACCAGCGCCGGGCAGCTGGCGACGACGACGGAGAGGACGCTCCGGAGCATGGCCGAGTTGGCCTCGCGGTTCTCGGCCTCCGTGGGGTGGTTGGACCACGCAGCGTAGAAGATGTGGGTAACGTCCGTGAGGGGCGCTAGTGCCTCGGCGACGGCGGCGGAGTCCGCGAGGTCGAGGTGCAGGTACGTGACGGCCGGGGAGGGCGGCCGAGACCAGCGCGGGAGCGGGCGGCGGGAGACCGCGTACACTTTCCAGGGCCCGCCAGGGGTGTCGTGGCGCGGGAGGATATCGACGAGGGAGGTGCCGACGATGCCGGTGGATCCGATGACGAGGGCGACGCTCTTGAAGGAGGGATCGACCGCGGCGGCGTTCTCGTCCTGGCGCTTGGTGACCGCGCCGCCGGTCGCACGTGCCCACCACCAGCTCGAGCTCATCGCGGCAGCCGGCAAGTACTGTAACAGCTGAGGCTTCGATGGATCGGTGACGGTGAGCAGAGGAGCAAAGGAGAGAGTGGCCGGTGATCGATGAACTTGCGACGCCGTGCTCCGTGCGCTTTGGCGGGGTATAAATAGCGCACCTAGCCTAGCCGCCGGTTAAGCTACGCCTCCATGCTAACATGCTTCCGCATTGTTCTAGGGGGTGTTTGGTGTGGCTTTGGCTTTTAGCACAGTTGCACCGAAAGCACCTTAACAGATAGGTCTTTTTGCTTTTGGATTTTAGAAGCAACAAAGATCCTATTCTTTTGGCTAAATCCAAAAGTCAAAAAGACGCCATTTGTATAGGATGCTTTTGGCTGAAATGCCAAAGCCAAAAAAAGCCACACCAAACACCCCCCTAGTACGATGATGAAATGTCAAAAGCAGATGCACCTTATGAGTATGCTAATTTCTCCAGCGGTTCTCTCATCCCTGCATCGAACAAATCGGCGAGCGGCAGCGCTTTCTCCTCCAAGACGGCGGCTTCGTGGAAACCGTGCTGGCCTTGCCTTCATGCATGACGACATCAGGCTGCTGCTGATGTTTGCCGTTACGTAGAGCAGGAAATGGGTCGAAGAACAGACCCACGTATAAATAGAGGAAGCCCAACCCAATATTCAAGGGCGGTTCAAGATGGTCAACACTCAACAGGGTCGGACGTGATTTTTGTTTGGCCCATATAACATAGCAGAATAAAAATCACAGGAAAAGCCCAATTCTGGTTGCCAATTCTTGTGTTTTCGTTTACACTTCTATAGTCCACTCAAAAAAAAAGTTTACACTTCTGTATTTATTGATTGATTCTTCATGGTATGATGATCCATCTAATTTCTGATGAAACACGTTAAATTATAGGTAAATAATGTATTTACAGTATAAAAACATTATTAAGGTGGACGATCCTACTTCAAAATCTTCCAATAGAAAATATATAGATAATGAGTTTATTTCATGTTTATTTCACCAAGATACACTTTTTTTTAGACGAAAGGCTTGAGAGGAGCCTGGCTTTAATTTAAAAAAGCAGCAAAACAAATTCCAAGTATCAGTACAAACCTCTGAAACCAAGTTGCAAAAACACACTTTTTTTTGCTAGGGCAAGGCAACGTCCACCTTGCTACGTGACCTATCTCTCTCCTCCCACCGCCGCCTCCAAGAAGCTCGGCCTCCACTCCGCCTGTACAATAGGTTGCCCCCCCCCCCCCCCTCTCCAGCCGGCCTCGCTGGTGTCGGGATGGGTGGGGGAACACGATCTATGGGTAGAGTTTTTCATAAAAGTAGTGCTTTCAATATATTAGATTAAGGTTTTGGTGTTCGTACTTTTTGGCCTCTGCCTCAATGAAGATGCTATGAAGATGCTATCGTCTACAAAAAGTGATCTTTTGGCCTTCGTTTGACGACGAGATCTCCGTCCCAGCGTTAAGATGGTGTTGGAAAATTACAATTCTCTAGGCACGAGCCTTCAGATCTTGCTTCGCCATATCGGTTTTGGAACTTTTCTCATGGTTGCCGCGAGGAGTCTCCTCACAATATTTTTCCCAGCTGCTATGTCCTCGACAATGGTGATTCGTACTCTCGGCTCCCCAGCTACATTGACCATGTTGTTCGGTTATTTTTTTCTAGTATATTGGTGTTGGTACTCTTGCGGATGTTGATTGACTATCAATGATTACGCACGTTTACTTAGCCTTGGCATTGCCGCTTAAATTAAAATTATAGGTGAACTTTCATTGGTATTCACATGTCTACGGTTTGGTATCTATCTTTGGCTGCCTTCAGATAAGTACAAGATTGTGTCATGGATGAAGAAATAGTTTGAAGACCTCAAAGATTTAATCGTTTATTTTAGACTTTATTTTGCAATCATTGGAGACAACTCGTGTGTCTCTACCATGTTTTTCGATAAAGCAATAGATTAATATCAAAAGATACCAATTACACCCAGCCTCTGCAACAACGCAACACCCTAATAGCAGTACGGATGCACACAACAAAAAAGAGAAAAGAAAACTAAGAAATAAAAGTCCCGCCATCCCAGGTCTAGCAACATCAATACATCCACCACCAAGACAACACCTGAAATACAGACTCTCCAAGAAGGGAACAGTGCACCAGCGCCGTCGTCGCCCGATCAAAGATCTTAGGTTTTCACCCTGAAGATAGTCCCCGCTCTTAAAATAATGCCTCCAACAAGGTCATTGCCAACACAACCAGTTAAGGCCAGACCTTGGGTTTTCACCCTGAAAGGTAGGACTCTGAACTTCACATGTGCTGCTGCCCCCACTTTCGTACCACTGCTGTGAATCCCGGAACACCAAGCAAGTTCCTCAACATCGCGAAGACTTGGACCTCCTTTAGCTAATCCCCCAATCCCGCCTTCATGATATTCTCTGCTTCTGACTTCACCATGGACCAAAAGTACTATTTAAAAGAATTGGAGATTTTAAAGAATTGTTCCAAACACACACAGATAAGATTACGAGTTTAGGCTTCCGCCCTAATGCCCAACCAAACACATGCCAACACAACAACCGAAGGGATAACATCAGTAGGGCACTCTCACGGCGGGCGGAGGGGGGGGGGGGGGTCTAGGGATCCTGCCAATAGCGACCTCCAGCGTCTCATGGTCCAAACTTCTAGCCACTAGTTTCAACACCTGCAAGTATATGAACACTTTGTAGAGGCAATCAACGGATTGTGTTGGGAACTCCCCCTCAGTTGAGAACTTATTCCTAACGTTCCAAAGCGTCCAACCGAGATCCACGGTACAAATCCAAAAAAAAAACATGCTTGGTTTGGCCCACACATCCCCGTAAGAGCCTAGCTACATCTATGAGACATGAGGGGTTCCACGAACATTAGAGTCGTTTCCTACCTACACTCCACATGAATTTGGCTAGGGCGCATGAGAAGAAGATGTGGTTCGTGTCCTCGTACTCCCCACACAAGGCACACAATCTTGTGGAGGGGCCCTTCCGCACTAACTGCCACAAGAGCATGCTAACCTTTGCGGGAATGGAGATTTGCCACTGTGCACTACATAATTTGTTTGTGATGCCTTGCCAGAGCTTACGATAAAGCGACTTGACTATCAATCTCCCTGAAGGTTCAAGAACCCAAGAGATGGCATTAGGATCATCACTTAAATGAACATAATCTATGTCCTAGAAGGGGTGGCCCATTCGGTGCGCTATGTAGGGACGATCTCACGGCGGAAGGGGATATTCTAACTACCTCGGTTCCTAGTTCCTAGGCTAACCCACCGAGACCACAAGGTCTAGGGAAATGGCATAGAGAGCCGGGAGTCTATCCTTCATTGGTCTTGATCCCTGACGCCAGTCTTCCCAAAGCCTAGTGGAGTTTCCATTGGACACCGTGTCTAGCCCCCAAGCTAAACAATTGTTTCACCTTCTGGATCGAGTTTCAGAACTGTGAGCTTCTGGTCTATGATTATCAATCGGAAGATCATTGGAGCGTAGGTATTTATTCCTAATAATATCAACCCAGAGACCCTCCTCATGCGCATGCAATTTCCAGAACCACTTAACCATAAGGCACATGTTCATTTGTTTTGTGTCCACAATGCCTAGACCCCCTCCCCGTCCCAAGGACTTAGGCGTGCACAAAGCAGACCACCTAACCCAATGGTACTTGCCTTTAGAACCATTAGCTCGCTGAAGAGGACATGAATTTTCCCACACATGGATCTGCCCTTTTGGCCTCCTTACACATATTTGAAATGATGTATAATAAAATTTTCAATAATGAAACATATGTGTTGACTTCTCGATTGTTGTGCTCTGCAAATTTAGTCTTAAGGTTGCGACTTTGTAATGTGGTGTTTCGCACGTTAGTTTTCTCGATGTGATTACCTTTGTCATGTAGTCTTTGGAAGATAAGTCATCTATACAAACCTCACGACGATAAAGGTGTTTCTCCATACATATATACACCCACCGTGACGCACGCTTACACCCATATAACCTATTTTTAGACCTATTTTTTTTATTGTAATGATATATTGTCGAGCAATATTCATTTCTTTTCCTCTTTCTCAACCCGTGTGCAACCGAAAGAAAAACTCAGTTACAATCACGTACAAACCCAGGCCGCATGAACCACGATGCAAATCTAAGCTTTCACGATCACCGGTTACTTTACCCTCCAAGCAGAATGAAAGACACCGTGGACGCAGCTAAGCCTAGAGCGAGAGAACACAGCAGAGGCGGGGTACTAGCATGTCAAATGCACATCATCGCCTTCACAATTCATGAGTGTAAATCATGATCTCCGCTTTCACTTTGCTCATACATAAGAACCCGAAGTGGATGGAGAGAGGAAACAATGCTAGCTACTGCCCATCGCTCGCCAATGGTTGAAAACATTGCTCGAGACAGTAGCCGCGCGGGAGGGACGATCCCTCGACCTGTCAAGCGTGAAGCAGGTATGCACAGTAGCGCGTGCATGCTCCTCGACTCCTCGTAGACTTTTTCTTTGCCAAAGCTTCATGGCAACACAAGTGGCAGAGTATGTGTCCTTGGAAAGGCAGCGCGCCCCACCGTCCCATCCGCAACAGCTTGCCTCCCCGCCGGCTGCCGCTACGCACTGAACCCGGCCTCCTCCACTTTCAAAAGCACCCGGCCGCGCGCGCGCACCCAACCGACCTGCTTTCCTTTGTTTCTGTTGCTGAGTACTTTGCGATCATGGTCCTCTTGGATCAGGCCCCTTTGGTCCACCACCACCCTCCGCTCAAGAGTACTCACGGGCTCTCCAAGTGCAAATCCTAGTCTGCTCTGCGATTTCCCACCTCTTGTTGTTCTCTGCTACCCTTCCCAATTTCCCATGTTGGGCTTAATGGTAAGCAAGAGCAGCCAAGAATCGGGAGCTAACGACAATGGCAATGTGCTGCCTAAACACGCTTGTTTATGGGTCAAGTGCAGCAGCTAGCAGGACAACCTAGCTGCAAATCACACCAGTATCGTCTTCCGGCCGGTGAATGATTCACCGAATCTACACTATGAAGATCGACCATTCCAGCATCCTCTTCCACCCTAGTCAAACTGTGCACAATATAAGCAACACAAAACAATGATGATATAGTACATGGATAGAGGCTACCTGTAGATATATAACTGCAGACTATTCCATGGAAGGTACATGTATGGTTAACGTTTTGTTGTAGATAATGGAGCATGTTCTAAGTTCTGTATCGATAATGCTGTAAAAAAATGAAAAGTTCAGTATGAACAATGGCACGTTTTAGCAGCAATACCGTAACTTAACAATGACACGTTTTAGCAGTATGAAAAGTTCAGTTGCACAGCACAGGCAGCCAAGTGAGCACCGACGCCTGAACAATCATACGAGTGAGCAACCAAAAAGCCCCATGCCACAAGATTCTCCTCATCACTTTGCCGGACCAACCAACCAGATGGACTATCCTATCACAGTTGCTCGCTTTCGCCTCTTCCCTCTTTTCCTCTCCTTCTCCCGCCCACATTGTGGTCTTTTTCGCTTCAAAAGTTCGAGTTGGGAACCCGGGGAGAGAAAGCTAGACCTGATTGAACATGCCCAACGGCGTGGTGCCAAAGCTGCCCTTCAGTGAGCTGTCCTGCACCTGTTGCCATTGCCCATCGATGAATAGCTGCCGTTAACTAGCCAACGTAGATATGTGCATAACCATCTTGGTCAGGACATATCAGGGGACATCCCAAGATCTTCACTGGTTGCTCGGGGCTCTGGAGACGAGGGAAGAAATACAGTGGGGAAACTGGCAATCCCTAAAACAAAATAAAATGCGACTCAGTGTACCTTACCTCCAAGCAGTAACTGACGTATGCTTCAAAGGCATCTAGCAACTTCACGACACCGAGTCGGCCAAGATTTGCAGAGTTTGCATTGGCATAGATCGCTAGATCGGCTCTTGATTTGATGGTCAAAGGGGCATCATAAACTAAGAGCTTGATTATCAAATTTTCCTATGGTTGGGTGATAGAATCGGGCTTGCATGTAGTTTGAACTTTGAAGGGACCGACAGATGGGAAGGTTATGCTGGCCGCTAGACAGCTCCAGATGTGGTGCCAACAGTCATGGTGATGTATGTTTTCGTCCTATCCTCGTCGTTTGTTTGCGAATTATGTGCTACTTCTCTGTACCGGATGAGAGCAAAGCAGCAACAAGGAAAATGGAGAGCTAGCTAGCTAGGATGACCCGACTGAAACATCACATTCTGCAAGTGTCGCTCTGTCCTTATCATAATCTAAACAGCCATTCGGTATCCATGGAGTAAATTATCAACTGGTGTCTCGATTAGTTAACTCGAGACAGAGTACAGGGTGTCTCCATCCTTCTTCGTTGGAAATAAAAAGAGCAAAGATTCTCTTGCAGTTGCAGCAGCATGACGGGTGGAAGAACAAGTACATGAGGAAGGCGACAGATAAACAACTTTTACTATGCACTACAGTTGTGGTCAATCCATATCAACATGTTCTGATCTCTCTATATAATTCCAATCGGAGTCGTGTTAGATGAACAGACAAAACATCAGACATTCTGACGGATCACTTGACATGTAGAGTGTACTTGTCAAGTGGTTCAAGTACGATAGCAAACATTTTAAAAACTAACCAAGACACAAAAGAAATAAGCATGGTGTTTTTGAACCAGATGACAGATACTACTGGGCAAGAAATTGACGACACACATGAAAAAATCCTTTTCTTTCCTCTTGAAAGAGAAAAGGGAGTTTCTCAGAGAAGGCTTTACTAAAATGGTTTGTATTTCACAGAAAACAATGAAAATGTACATAAATTTTTTATCACCACTCAATTGCATATCGGTTCTAAATTACAGCTGTAGCTAGAAATGGCAGGACCAGATCAGCGGGATGGCCATAGGTAGTTAGAATGGCACACACCAAAGGGACACACAAGTAGACCATTACATGATCACACTAGTAGTACATAACTGAAAACGAAACGACAGACAATTCAAAGAGTAGACACCAGACAAATATGAGCCAGCACAGCACTGGTTTTTTCTAAACAAGTCTTGTGCTTACATAATTGATGTGAGAGGATCCACAACAGACATCACACTGATGAGGATCAGAGTCAAACACATCAACAGCCATAGGCCATGAAGCCACTGCATGCATATTACATAATTCCTTGACTATCAAAAGACTAGGATGGCACCTTGCACTCTGCTCCTACTACCTAAAGCACACTAGATAGAATTTCCTCTTCTTTCATCATTTAAATGTTGCCAAGCAAAGAAGGATTCCAAAATGGAACAACAACCAACAAAAGGGGGACGAGAGCAGATAGAGCTTAACCTAATTCTTCTTCTGGGCTGTCCTGAGGGCATCTGATCAACTCCAATATGTTCACCACCTCACTCATGTCTGGCCTATTGGAAGGAACCTGGGAAGTACAGACCAAGCCAAGCTTCATGATAGGAACAGCCTCCTCCAGAGGGAATTTTCCACAGAGCCTCTCATCGACGCACTCTTCCACCTTGCCTTCATCCAAAGCAGCCCTCACCACATCACACAGCACAATAACATCATCTTCCATGTACTCCACTGGTGGCCTGCCTGACATGACCTCGAGGACAAGAACCCCAAATCCATACACATCACATTTCTCAGTTATCTTCACAGTTCTGCATGTGAACTCTGGTGCCATGTAACCAAGTGCACTCTGTACCTTGCTGCTCAGAACATACCGATCCAACATTGGCAGTAGCTTTGCCAATCCGTAGTCCCCAACCTTGGCCTCGCCTGATCCATCGATCATAATGTTGCTTGACTTCAGATTGTAGTGGATAACATCATGACGGTGGAGGTGAGCCAGGCTTCTTGCTATACCAAGAACGATATCAAATCTTTCCTTCCATGAGAGGTAGTTTACAGAAGACGGCTCATGCAGTTGTTTATGCAAGTTACCACCAGAGACAAACTCATAGATAAGAAGCTGAAGAGATGGTGTCCAGTAATAGCCCTTGAGGGCAACAAGGTTACGGTGGCGTAGCTTGCCCAGCATCTTAACTTCTCTCTCAAATTCATCTTGAGATTTCACCAAGCTTGACACAGTCAGTTTCTTGATGGCAACAGGCTGGCCATCTCGGAGAGTGGTCTTGTAGACGGTGCCAAAACCACCACGGCCAAGCTCACAGTCCTTGTTCAGGAGAGCATGGGTACTTGCGCTGAATTCTGGATTACCTCCTCCAAACATTACAAGCTTGCCTGATTTCACATCAGTTGTGGGTGACTGGCTAAGATATCCATCTGAGAGTTCTAGCTCGGCAGCAGAATGAGAAGCCGGTGCACGAACTTGGAGGTTAAGGACAGTAATGGTTATGATGCCAACAGCAATGAGAACAGCAGCACCAATTGCAACAAGGGCTGAGATGCTGAGTATGGTTTTCTTGTGATGGAGCCCCCCAGGAACAGGCTCTTTCTGTCCCAACGGATCATCGGGAGAAGATTCTGGATTCAACACGATTGGTTTTGGTAACACACCAGGACAAGAAGAGTTGAGCTTTGCACCGCAAAGGCCAGGATTGTCAGACACTGATGAGAAGGAGATAGTGTCAAAGAAACTACCAGGAGGCAGATCCCCAGAGAGCTGGTTATGTGAAACATTGAAGCCAATGAGATGGGCAAGGTTGGAGAGCTGCTTTGGCAGACCACCAGTGAGTTTGTTCCTAGAAAGATCAGCGGTCTGAAGGTTGGTGAGATTGGCTAATGTTGCTGGAATAGCTCCTGTTAGACTGTTATGTGATAGATCCCTGCAAGGCAAAAGATACCATAGAGAGTTATTAGAAAACAAAAGACAAAATTACATGAACAACTCCAGATATTAGCCTGGACAATCGAACAGAATCAGAAAGAAGTGCTTGAACTTACAGTGATGCGAGGGTTGAGCAATCCCCAATCTGGGCTGGAATTTCACCAGTGAGGGAGTTCTTCCCAAGCCTCAGCACTTTCAGCGACTTCCCTCCAATGGTGGACGGAATACTCCCAGTAAGCTTATTGGCACTCAAATCAAGCACCTCCAGTGACTTCATCTCCACAATGCTGGCTGGAACACTGCCAGACAGAGAGTTGCAAGACATGTTCAACGACTGCAAGCTCAGCAGTTTTGAGATCTCCGATGGGATGTGTCCTGAAAACGAATTGCTTGACAGGTCCACGCCTTGAATCACAGAAGATGCATTCACAGGCACCGCTAGCTCACCGCTGAATGTGTTGTCGGACACCGACACCCATTGCACGCCGGATGCAAAGACCCAGGCAGGCAGGCTGCCCGTAAGGGAATTCCAGCTCACGTCGACGTGCACTAGGCTTCTACATCCACCAATTGACACAGGCAAGCCACCAGTGAACCCATTTCCAGACAGCCTCAGCTCCCTCAGTGACATGAGCCCGCCAATAGAGCCCGGGATCTCCCCGGAGAACTTGTTCCCCGACAAATCCAGTACCTCCAGGCTCACCATTTCTCCAACCCAGGTTGGAACATTCCCGGTGAGCGCATTTGAGCTCAGCTCAAGGTTTGTGCAAGTGGAGAGCCTGCGCAGGGACTCCGGCAAGTACGCTCTACATGTTAAGTGATCAGACATTCTGACGGATCACTTAACATGTAGAGCGTACTTGTCAAGTGGTTCAAGTACGATAGCAAAAGTTTTAAAAACTAACCAAGACACAAAAGAAATAAGCATGGTGTTTTTGAACCAGATGACAGATACTACTGGGCAAGAAATTGATGACACACATGAAAAAGATCCTTTTCTTTCTCTTGAAAAAGAAAAGGGAGTTTCTCAAAGAAGGCTTTACTAAAAATGGTTTGTATTTCACGGAAAACAATGAAAATGTACATAACAATTTTATCATCGCTCAATTGCATATCGGTTCTAAATTACAGCTCAACATAGGTAGAAATGTCAGGATCAGATCAGCAGGACGGCCATAGGTAATTAGAAATGGCAGACACCGAAGGGACACACAAGTAGAGCATTACATGATCACACTAGTAATACATAACTGAAAATGAAACTACAGACAATTCGCAGAGTAGCCCCCAGACAAATATGAGCCAGCACAGCACTGGTACTTTCTAAAGAAGTCTTGTGCTTACATAATTGATGTGAGAGGATCCACAACAGACATCACACTGATGAGGATCAGAGTCAAACACATCAACAGCCATAGGCCATGAAGCCACTGCATGCATATTACATAATTCCTTGACTATCAAAAGACTAGGATGGCACCTTGCACTATGCTCCTACTACCTAAAGCACACTAGATAGAATTTCCTCTTCTTTCATCATTTAAACGTTGTCAAGCAAAGAAGGATTCCAAAATGGAACAACAACCGACAAAAGGGGGACGAGAGCACATAGAGCTTAACCTAATTCTTCTTCTGGGCTGTCCTGAGGGCATCTGATCAACTCCAATATGTTCACCACCTCACTCATGTCTGGCCTATTGGAAGGAACCTGGGAAGTACAGACCAAGCCAAGCTTCATGATAGGAACAGCCTCCTCCAGAGGGAATTTTCCACAGAGCCTCTCATCGACACACTCTTCCACCTTGCCTTCATCCAAAGCAGCCCTCACCACATCACACAGCACAATAACATCATCTTCCATGTACTCCACTGGTGGCCTGCCTGACATGACCTCGAGGACAAGAACCCCAAATCCATACACATCACATTTATCAGTTATCTTCACAGTTCTGCATGTGAACTCTGGTGCCATGTAACCAAGTGCACTCTGTACCTTGCTGCTCAGAACATACCGATCTAACATAGGCAGTAGCTTTGCCAATCCGTAGTCCCCAACCTTGGCCTCGCCTGATCCATCGATCATAATGTTGCTTGACTTCAGATTGTAGTGGATAACGTCATGACGGTGGAGGTGAGCCAGGCTTCTTGCTATACCAAGAACGATATCAAATCTTTCCTTCCATGAGAGGTAGTTTACAGAAGACGGCTCATGCAGTTGCTTATGCAAGTTACCACCAGAGACAAACTCATAGATAAGAAGCTGAAGAGATGGTGTCCAGTAATAGCCCTTGAGGGCAACAAGGTTACGGTGGCGTAGCTTGCCCAGCATCTTAACTTCTCTCTCAAATTCATCTTGAGATTTCACCAAGCTTGACACAGTCAGTTTCTTGATGGCAACAGGCTGGCCATCTCGGAGAGTGGTCTTGTAGACGGTGCCAAAACCACCACGGCCAAGCTCACAGTCCTTGTTCAGGAGAGCATGGGTACTTGCGCTGAATTCTGGATTGCCTCCTCCAAACATTACAAGCTTGCCTGATTTCACATCAGTTGTGGGTGACTGGCTAAGATATCCATCTGAGAGTTCTAGCTCGGCAGCAGAATGAGAAGCCGGTGCACGAACTTGAAGGTTAAGGACAGTAATGGTTATGATGCCAACAGCAATGAGAACAGCAGCACCGATTGCAACAAGGGCTGAGATGCTCAGTATGGTTTTCTTGTGATGGAGCCCCCCAGGAACAGGCTCTTTCTGTCCCAGCGGATCATCGGGAGAAGATTCTGGATTCAATACAATTGGTTTTGGCAACACACCAGGACAAGAAGAGTTGAGCTTTGCACCGCAAAGGCCAGGATTGTCAGACACTGATGAGAAGGAGATAGTGTCAAAGAAACTACCAGGAGGCAGATCCCCAGAGAGCTGGTTATGTGAAACATTGAAGCCAATGAGATGGGCAAGGTTGGAGAGCTGCTTTGGCAGACCACCAGTGAGTTTGTTCCTAGAAAGATCAGCAGTCTGAAGGTTGGTGAGGTTGGCTAGCGTTGCTGGAATATCTCCTGTTAGACTGTTATGTGATAGATCCCTGCAAGGCAAAAGGTGCCATAGAAAGTTATTAGAAAATAAAAGACAAAATTACATGAACAACTCCAGATATTCGCCCCGACAACTGAATCGAGCCAGAAAGAAGTGCTTAAACTTACAGTGATGCGAGGGCTGAGCAATCTCCAATCTGGGCTGGGATTTCACCAGTTAGGGAGTTCTTCCCAAGCCTTAGCACTTTCAGCGACTTCCCTCCAATGGTGGACGGAATACTCCCAGTGAGCTTATTGGCACTCAAATCAAGCACCTCCAGTGACTTCATCTCCACAATGCTGGCTGGAACACTGCCAGACAGAGAGTTGCAAGACATGTTCAACGACTGCAAGCTCAGCAGTTTTGAGATCTCCGATGGGATGTGTCCTGAAAACGAATTGCTTGACAGGTCCACGCCTTGAATCACAGAAGATGCATTCACAGGCACCGCTAGCTCACCGCTGAATGTGTTGTCGGACACCGACACCCATTGCACGCCGGATGCGAAGACCCAGGCAGGCAGGCTGCCTGTGAGGGAATTCCAGCTCACGTCGACGTGCACTAGGCTTCTACATCCACCAATCGACACAGGCAAGCCACCAGTGAATCCATTTCCAGACAGCCTCAGCTCCCTCAACGACATGAGCCCACCAATAGAGCCCGGAATCTCCCCGGAGAACTTGTTCCCCGACAAATCCAGTACCTCCATGCTCACCATTTCTCCAACCCAGGTTGGAACATTGCCAGTGAGCTGATTTGAGCTCAGCTCAAGGTTTGTGCAAGTGGAGAGCCTGCGAAGGGACTCGGGCAAGTCGCCGGACAGCGAGTTGGACCCCAGGTCCACTGACCTGAGCAGCGGGCAGTCCCCGATGTCATCCGGGAGGGTGCCGGTGAGGCCGTTGCTGTGCAGGTTGAGCTCCCGCAGGTTGAACATCTTGCTGATGCCGACAGGCAGCTCGCCGGTGATGGCGTTGCCGGAGAGGTCGAGCGTCCGCAGCGCGTTGAGGGACCAGATGTCGCTGGGCAGCGCGCCGGTGAGGCGGTTGGAGGAGAGGTTGAGGGACGCGAGCGTGCCGCAGGCGCCCACGTCCGGGACGTCCCCGGAGAAGGCGTTGTGGGCGAGGGAGACGTCGCGGAGGGCGTGGCACTCGGCGAAGAACCCTTCCGGGATGGCGCCGGAGAAGGCGTTGCGGGCGAGGTCGAGCTGCTGCAGGCCCGGGAGGCGCGCGAGGTCGGCGGGGACGTCGCCGGAGAAGTTGTTGGCGGCGAGGGAGAGCGACTGGAGCGACTCGAGGCGGAGCAGGCCGCGGCCGAGCCTGCCGGAGAGGCCGAAGCCGGCGAGGTTCAGGTCGGAGACGCGGCCGGTGCGGGGGTCGCAGGTGACGCCCGCCCAGGCGCAGGCCCGCTCGTCGTCCTCGCTCCACGTCGCGAGCCGGCCCTCCGGGTCCACCACGTCCGCCTTGAAGACGATTAGGCCTAGCACGTCGTCGTTCAGCGCCGCCACTGAGGCCGTGCCGCCGTTCTTGGCCGCCGCCGGGAAGACGAGGTGGGCGAGGAGAAGCAGCAGCAGCAGGAGAGGCCGCATTGCTGCTGCGAGTTGGATCCCGGATGGCAAGGCAGCAAGAAAAGGGAGGGCTTTGCCTTTGGGGGGCTCGGAAGAACGAGAGATGGGGTGCCCCCGCAAGATTACGGGGAGAGCGCGATTCCGAGGAAGAGGACGAGCTAGTAGAGACGGGATTCACTCAAATCTGCAGAATACGAGCTCCAGGATTCGAATGCGGCGCTCCTCTCTCCTGCAAAATTGAAGTGGAGAAGAAGCCTAATGTAAGGGATTAAGCTGGGGAGATTCGGGGTGTGAGAAGTAGCAGAGGTAGGTAGGTACGTACCGGCACGGGAACCTCCGCCGTCGACGGCTATGGCGCCGCCGCCGCCTCACCGGAGAACGCCATTGTTGCAGGTGGGGGGGAGAAGCAAGGGGAAGAGGGGCGGAGGCGTGGTGTGAAGTGAACCGTGTAGGTATAGTGTGTTGGGGAGAAAACAGTGGGGAAAAAAGCTGCTGCAACGCAGGGGCGATCGGACGGCGGTGAGCCGCTGCAGCGCGTGATGGACGGTCCGGATGGCCCGGGAGCTCAGGGAGAAGAAAGTGGTTTGTGCTGCGTACGGGGAAATGATGGGCTGGGGCGCGTGGGCCGAGTGCATGGACCGAGAGTACGTGGGGTTTCGAGAGCGTGGTGGACCGAGCCCGCCCGCCCGCGCGAGTAGAATCTCAACTTTTCGGTGCTTTTGAGGCGGACTGTTGTGCTGCATTGGATTCTTTCGTAGCACGAGTATTTCATACTACTACAGTGCACACTGTCATGCTCGTTTGTGTCATCTTTATGAAAACACGAAAATTTGTCATCTTTTTCGCTGGATGAGAAAAATTGAGCATTCAAAATCATCGCTATTGAGCTACTCTAAAATTTTAGACTTTTAGTCTAAAATTACACTTGGAGTCATTGGGTCTTGAAACCAGCGCAGGAAAAGAATCATGCCAATGTGTTCCAAAGTCAACTAAGGGGCTTTGGCTCATATTCATAGGTTTTTCAAAGTAAACTTGTAGGATTCTAATATATAGGAATTTTTTCTATAGATGTTAGTATGTTCAAACAATGAACCCTCCAAAATTCTTATCGGTTGTTTTTCTGCAATGTAATCTGGTTGGAAAAATATCTATATGTCTATAACAACTATAACATCTACTCTACTCTCCCTATACAAATTTCCTCCACTTATCCTACGGTATAGCTAGGGATGGCAGCTGCAGGGTATGGGTACAGATGGAGCGATACCATACCCTTGCCCGTTGCACTTAATCTTACCCATCATCCGTACGCATGCCCGTCAACGGGTACATATTTCTTTCCATACACGTCACCCGGCAGGGCCGTGAGTAAAAATACCCGCACTTACAAAACATCAAATTAATCAAAAAAATAATAGTAAATAACAACATGTAACCAAAGTTACAAAATCAACAAATTTAAACACCAACACATAATTATGAGCAAGATATCATAAACAATAACACATTTTAATAAACGTAAAGATGATATGAACCGCGGTAGTCACATACAAGGAGGTGAAGCAATACTAAATAGTGTCTATCTGAAGCATGAGGCCCAGCCTAGCTACATGAATGGGTGATTATATGAGAAATTAAGTACTTTAAAATATTACGATGGGTAAATGGGTACGTGGGTATGGGTTCAACGATCCCATACCCGTACCCACTCTACCCGATGGGTACAATATTTTTTTCATTTACATACCCATGGGTAATTTTTTTATCCCATACATGTACTTCTAATGGATTTTTACCCGGCGGGTACACGGGTCATGGGTACCCATTGCCATCCCTAGGTATAGCTAAACAACATTTGTTTTCGAATCTTATAGGATTCCACATGCCATGACATTCTATTCTTGTGTTCTTGAAATCCCGCAAACCAAAGAGATCCTAAATGTGTGCCTCCTCGGCTCCTCGCCAAAAAAAAGCATGTGACCAGCTCATTATACCTACTTATCTAACTCTCGAACATGTGATGAAATGCCATAACATTTTGGTACAAAGCAAACATGTTGAATGTTACATCACATGCAACTGTTTTTATTGAAATGAATCAAGGGACTTAGATGAACACTTGTTATATTGTTTATCCATGGAAATCCCCATATATAGAGGCTTTTGGTTCAATGAAAGAAAAATTTTAGGGCTCTTTGATTCATGCTTTGAGAAAGTGCCCGTACAAAAATGTGGGATTTAAATGTTAGTGTGCATTTGGGTCCTACATCTTCTCTCATGAAAAACAAAGAATTGTTTGGAAGAGTTTGGAGTCCATTGAAAGCTACTTTAGGAATATATGGCATTAAAATCCTTGAGGAAAATCATATCCCTACAATTCATATACTCCCCCCTTGACAAGGGATTAACTTATCAATGCCTATGGATTGTAGGCTAGGGTTTAGTTAGAAGTAGAGGGCAAGTAGATCTCGAAGGTTTCAGCCGAAAAGTACTCGACGATTATGAAAACTAGGGTTTGCGAGACAATGATTCGATGATCTCCTCGTCCCTCGACTCCCCTTTATATAAGAGGTGGAGCCGAGGGTTTCGTTTTGTACAAGTTACGTAGTCCGGGACGGTTTCTAACTCATCCCGCCGATTCACAAACAACACTTCCTATTACAATTCTACTTTCCTTAATATATCTTGGGCTCTCGAACCTTCTTATTCTTCGGGTAGTGGGCCTTCATTAAACCCCGGGTACCATCTTTGGCAGGCCCATTTGGGATGCCTATGTCGATAGCCCCGAGATTTTGCTTGAATCGTAGAATCGGGAAAATCTCCTTTGCTATTTTTATTCGACAATTTAACCTTTTCTATATTTCTTTATATAAATTTCTATATTGTACAGGGATATTGGTAGTTGGGGCTAGTTCATCCGACGGATCGGGTACTAGTTAACTTGCTCTAGTGGCAATCCGCAAAAACCTACTTCAAGATCACGTCCCTGGACATGATCTCGGGATACGGTGTAAACTTCGACAGGTGCCGCTTAAGGTCTTACCATTCCGTCGAGTCCCGAGTCAAATTTATCGAATACCTAACGCGTCCGTTAGGATTTTTCTTCGTATCTCGTTGATACGGATAAAAGTAGCGAGCGCGAGTCTTCGGCGATGCCACGCCCAGCGAGAATGGATCCGGGGTCTTACCTTCGCAAATTTGCGGCATTCGAGAATTGATCGCGACTTTGGCGTTACGAGAATATATTGTCGAGTGCTTTTCCGGCTGTTGGAATGGCACATTTTATCGAGTGAAATATGACATATTAATCTCCCGATGGGAGTATATGCAGAGTTAATTATAACTCGAAATATACTCTCTTGCTTTTCTATCTTTCTTTCTTTTTCCTTTTTTAAATTTCATCGGGCACGCGAACAGCGTTCCCGATGGGAGTAGCCCCCGAGGCTACAGCCAAGAACTTGTGCTTGGTTGTAGGCTCAACATTTTAGTCCACCTTGTCGCTATATTGCCATTACTTCCCGATATTCTCTCTTTCTTTTCTTCTTCTTTTTATATCTCGGGTGCGCGAACAGCGCTCCCGATGGGAGTAGCCCCCGAGGCTACAGCCAAGAACTTGTGCTTGGTTGTAGGCTCCCACAATTTCTATATTTTCCATAGTCGAAATTTTACTTTTATCGAAGTAGCCCCCGAGCATTTGGGCAAAAACTTGTTTCTCGACCAAAGGCTCCCGAAGTATTCAAATAACTTCTCCTGTCGCCATTCTCCTTTTATTTTTCTTGTCAACATATATTCCTTTGTCAAATTCTCTTCAGCTCTATTAATAGTCGAAATTTTACTGCCTTGTGGGTCCATTGTTCCCACCACGTTGACACGTCGTGCAAGTGGGGGACACACGTCCTCCGCTTTTCCTGGCGCACGTTCAGTAACGCCTGTTCCATTCCATCTCCATAAAAATACCTTTTTACCCTCTTATCTACTGGATCTCTTTTCACCACACGATTTCTTCATCCGACGGTTCATTACTTCTCCCGAAGCCTATATAAACCTTTCTTCAACCTCCGTCCGGTCCTTCGCTTGCGCCGCACTATCTGCCCCTCTGCGAAAACTCCCCTGCGCCCATCTCTTTCTAATCTTCTGCGCACACGAACATTGCTTCTTCAGTGCCGTTGATGCCACCACGCACGCGCCTCACTCGCCATAGCACTCCAGAATCCACGATGGCTGCTGAAGATCTTGAGTGAGAGAGATCTAAAATCTCCAACCAGGACATCAACCTGATGAAAAGGCTTGGCCTCATGAAGAAGGAAGACGCCATCCGCTTTCCCAGCGAAGAAAGCTACCCCAACCCTCCAATGGAGTACCGGGTTAGTTTCGTTGATCATCTCATCCGCGGCCTTTCTACCCCAATCCACGATTTCCTCCGCGGTCTTCTCTTTGTCTATGGGATTCAGCTGCACCAGCTGACCCCCAATTCCATCCTTCACATTTCTATTTTTATCACGCTTTGCGAATGCTTCCTTGGATTCGCTCCTAATTGGGCTCTTTGGAAGCGCATTTTCTGCCTTCGCCGCAATGGCGCTCACAACGCCACCTACAACATAGGTGGTGTAGTTATCTGTGTCCGAACCGATGTCGATTATTTCGACGTCAAATTTCCTACTGTGTCCAAGGATGGCGCAAAAGGTGGCTCTATATACACGAAGAAAGTGCCAATTCCGTGGAACACAACATAGTTCCTTTCGACGGAAACGCAAAAATTCAACGCCGCTACTCTCGGGACGCCGAAGCTTCCGAAGAAGAGAAAAAGGCGACGAAGCTCTTATGTCTCGTATTCATCAGCTCCAAAATACTCGAGGCAAAGAGTTATCACGGTGTCCAAATCACTGCCTATTTTCTTAGGATTAGAGTGCGGCCTCTTCGAGGCTCGCAAAATCCCCTTTGGACGTATTCGGTGCCAATGACGCCAATAGGCTCTCCAGATGATCTTCTCGTGAAGGACTTGGAGAAGCTTATTCGAAGAATCACCTCGGCCGAGCAAGAGGGATCCTATTCCTTCCTCTTGTCGCGTGGAGCCATACAGCTCCACCAATCCACTCCCGAGGTATTTTGTCTTCTCAAATTTTTATTTTGTTCCGAATTTTCTCTCGCATCTCATTGTATTGATATTTCTCTATTTTTCCTTTTGCCGCTATTTTCCTGCGAGAATCATCCTACTATGGCTTCCCTTCCTCCTCTTCCGAGGATGGAGAAGTCGAAGAAATGGGCATTGTCACTGACGACAATCAAGAAGCTCCATCCTTTGTGAATGATCCCGTGGATTCTCGAAAATCTGCGGGATCTTCCGAAGACACTACGTCGGTCCAATCTCCTCCTCCTGCCGTTTCTCCGCAGAAGAAAAGGAAGAGGAGTAATGCCGAAGATTCCGGCACATCCAAAGCCGAAGAAGTTGTTCCTTCTCATCCGAAGGCGACTTATATCCTTATGTTGCATCCCTCGTCAGCTCGTAAGTTTTCCTTGACTTCCCCTTATTTCTGTAGTCGAAGTTTTTCCTTGTCTTGGTTTTTATGCTATTTGATCCTCACTCGCAGTGATGACGAGGAAGAAGTACCAACTCGTGACGTAGCTCCTCGAACGAGGCACGTCACATACTTTTAGTTATTTCGGAGAAACCCGTTGAAGGAGAAGAATCGTCGCCTCCTCAACAAAATGTTGATACATCTACTCCTCCTTCAAGCCCCCTTGTCCCTTCACCCAAAAGGGCAAGGGTTGAAATGATCATTGAGCCTCCCCCTCAATTGAGAAGCTCCTCGTCGCAGCTCTTGGATGATGTAAGTTTGTCGACATCTATATTTTCCTCTATTTTGCTTTTTATGCCCTTACTTTTTTTAATGCCGATGTTTTCTCCTTCGTTCTTCTTCTTTGACAGCCTATGATCAAAGATCTTATCCGCATCGGGTCCCAATTTATTGGGTACCGCGAGTATGCCAGCAGAGCCGAAGGTAATAACCTTTATATTTACCGTTCTTTCACGAATTTTGCTCCTTTTTGTTTGTCGCGATTTTTTGATCTTTCTTTCCCCTTTTTATCTTGATAGAGAAACTTGCAGAGGCCAACAAGCGTGCCGACGCACTTGCTCACAAACTAGAGCACAGTGAGGCGGCTCGCGAGAAAGCCGAACTTGCCGCTAGCGAAGCTAAAGCTGAGGCTGATGATGCCAAAGCAAAGGCCGCTAGTGTCGAGGAACTGCAGAAAAGGCTCAAAGATGCTCGAATCTGCTTTAGACGAAGCGGAAGCCGCACAAGCTGCACGTGAGCAAGGGATCATCAAGCGTCTGAAGTCGCAAAGTCGACGTACTCTGAGTAACATCATCAATCCCTTCTATTTTATTGTACTTCCTGTTTCTTGGTTTTTGACTAATATTTTGTCTCGTGTGGCAGCCCAAACGGACCAGGATTTTGATCTGGATAATCCTGTCAATGACCCTCTCCTCGACGCACTTTCTCTTCTGGAGTTTCATGGACGCGAAATTCGTGAAGGTGTGGCCAATGCCAGTGCAGGTTTGTCGGCGTTGTTCCCCTACTTCTTCCCAAAGAAAGAGGAACCTTCGACCTTCCTTGCCCTTGCCAAGCTTTTCAATTCATCGGAAGACCTTGGACTGAAGATGCGTCAGGAAAATATGAAGGTTGCTGTTGAAAATACTGTTGCCCTAGTTGCTGACAGCCAACAGACGCTTGATTGGATGAAGGTTGGCGACACCGATCGGATAGAGCGATCCGAGATGGAGGTCGCTGATTAAGGCAACCAAGCCCAACACGAAGAAGATCTTGGCGTATCTCGGGATCAAGCCAGCTTCGACTCCTAGCTCTTCGAGGCCGGAGGTCTAGTTGCATGCCTCCTTTTTTTTTCTTTTTCTGTTTCTTTTGCTCTTGTCGCCATTTTAGCCTTGGCGACAATTACTCTCTTAGTCCCCCTGGAAAACTTTATTTTGTAATGTCTATGTAAATTTTCTAGAAAGTAATGAAATTCCTCTTCGTACTTTTCATTGATCCTGGGCCTTTCTTTTCCAGTTAATATTTGATAATTACTCGACCACTCCTTGCTCTGTCGCTGCTTCACCTGCATCTTCCTTCTCGAAGAAAGTACTAGTCGACCATAATCTCCTCGAAAGTTCGTCAAGCAAACATTTGTCGGAAGATTTGCAAGAACTTCGACAACAACTTCAATCTATGAAGAAACAAACTTTGGCCATGATGGAACAATCTCGGAAAGCATCTGAACGAGAACAACTTGCTCTTCAACAAGCCCAAGAAGCTATGGTCTGCTAAGGATGCTTGCTCGTATTGGAAGCAAAAAGGAGCCACGACCCGAGAAAATAGTATGCTTGAGCTAATGCCGGAAGCTAGCACGAGATATGTTAGGTACGTTTTTGCGATCTTAAGATGCCTTCTCTTTATTTTGTCTGTGCCTTTCTTCCAATTTCTTGCCCTGTCGCTTTAACAGGCTCAGTTCTTGATTCTGCTGCCGAAGATCAGAGAGTAAATGAGAGAACAAATCTTCTTGTCAATCTTTCCCTTAATCATGGCTGTTTGTTCTGGGCCACTCCTGAACGAACCCAACAGATTGTTAGGTTCCAAGATCGTGCTTGCCAAGTGCGCGACTTTCTCAATTTTTGCACGGCGACATTAACCCTTGTCTACAGGAATTTATTTCCTCGAAACGAGGTTCCAAAAACTCTGCCTGAATTATTAGAGGTATTCAGAGATGCTCCCCGCATTCATAACTTTGTGCGGGCTCAACTCTCTGCTTGGAGCGAGATTCGCCATGATTATGATAAACATCTCGTTATCCAAAGTTAGACTCGACGAAGATTGTTGCTGGTTGCCTGGCCAAGAAAACTCGTCGGAAAAATGATATTGACTCAATCGATGCTATGGTAGCTCCCGTGGCCGAATCGATGATAGATGAACTTCTTCGGATGGACTCAGAGTTCTTTATCAAGGGTTCTTATGCTGAACATAAAACAACCAGAGGCCTGTCCGTAGATAGTATCTTGGGGTTTAATTTATTTGTATTATATTGGACCTTGTCTCTTATTCTTCTTTTTTACTTCCGAAGGAATTTATTGTATATTGCCGAAGCCCTCTATATTGTTGAAGCCCCCGAGCCTAACTGGGCGAAGGTTGTACTATGTTTCCTCCTTGAAATCTATCTTTCCTGTTGTAATAAGACATCCTTGTTTTTCCCTTGGATGGATTTCCAATCTTCGAGTATCTTTGATGTCGAAATTATATATTTGTATTGCGAGGTTCTTAGACCAAAGCACTTAAGATTTTTGATGTGTACACTATATTTATGATTGCTGGCTTCTGTTTTTTTATATTTGGCGAGGTATTAATGTACCAAGGCGAAATATTTCAGTGAATCTATATTGAATGTATTTTGAGGCTTAGGCGTTGAGCCCCCGAGCGTGTCAAAAAAATAAGAAGTATATCTCCACTATCTTTATTATATTGCAGCACCACGAGCCCGCCTCATTAAAAACCTTTTCCGGCCCCACTCGGTGCCCCGAAAAAGGAAAAGAGTGCGTCTGAAAACTCGTGGGCGTTTCGATACATTGAAGTTTTACAAGGACTATATTTTAATTCTAGGCGTAGAACCGCTCGAGTTGCGCCACGTTCCGGGGTTTTGCTCCTCCACCCCCGTCTTCTTGTCCTTTATCTCGTATGCTCCTCCTCCAATTACTTCCGTGACGATATAGGGACCAAGCCATGGTGACTCGAGTTTTTCATGACTTTTTTGCGTGAGCCGAAGAACTAAGTCCCCCACTTGAAAAGATCTTGGCCGCAAACGTCGGCCGTGGTAATTCTTCAAGTCCTGTTGATATTTGGTGACCCTTGATAATACTTCGTCTCGAGCTTCGTCGAGTGCGTCTACATCGTCTTCCAATGCTGTCCTTGAAGCTTCTTCATCATATGCTTTGTGACTCTAGGGGAGTCGTGCTCTATTTCTATTGGAAGTGCCGCCTCCGCGCCATGGACCCGGAAAAACGGGGTTTCTTGTGTCGCCGTATTTGGTGTTGTTCGGATGCTCCACAACACACTTGGTAGTTCTTCGGAGCCGGGTATGTCGAGCTTTTTCTAGTGGTCCCAACGAGACGTTTCTTGATGCCATTGCGGATAATGCCATTGGCTTTCTCGACACTGCCCGTTGGTTTGAGGATGTGCAAGCGACGCAAAGTGCAGCTTGATACCCACTTCTTTGCGGTAATCTTTAAATTCGTTGGATGTAAAGTTATTGCCATTGTCCGTGACGATGCTATGAGGCACTCCAAATCAAGACGAGGCCTTTTATGAATTTTACTGCGGATGCTCCATCTGGCGAATTTATCGGCTTTGCTTCTATCCACTTTGTGAATTTGTCGACAGCTACTAGCATGTATTCCTTTCCTCCTAGCCATGATTTGTGTAACTTGCCCACCATATCGAGTCCCCATTGTGCGAAGGGCCACGACAAAGGTATTGGTGCTAGTTCTAGCTGGCCGGAGAGTGAGGTTTTGCGGCGAACCTTTGACACGCATCGCAAGTCCTTACTATTTCTTTGGCGTCCTCGATTGCTCGTCAACCGATAGAATCCTGCCCGGAAGACCTTGGCTGCGATGGCTCGACTACTCGCGTGGTGGCCGCATATTCCTTCGTGCACGTCCTTCGAATTACTCTTCCTTCTTCGGGTGTTACACACCTTTGCGAACGCTTCGAAATACTTCGCTTGTACGGTTCTCCTTTGATCACCGTGAAAGCTTTAGACCGTCGAATTACTCGACTTGCTTCAAGCTGGATCGTCGGGTATTTCTTTCCCGAGGATGTATGATACATATGCTTGCATCCAAGGAACTTGTACCATCATCACAAGCTCTTGTTCATCTTCATCCTCCGTGGTTTCGCAAGGGGTGTCGAAGTTCTTTCTTTTTTCTCGCACCTTTTTTGGTTTTGTAGATCTCTCCGATATTTCTTCCCAAAACACTCCCGGCGGGACTCGGGAGGCACTGCGACCCGATGTTTGCGAGGACGTCGGCTTCATCGTTGCTCAATCTATCGATGTGGTTTACCTCGCACCCATCAAATAGCTTCTCGAGTTCATTGTACACCTCCTTATATGCAACCATGCTATCATTGACTGCATCACATTGGTTCATAACTTGTCTGGGCCACCAATTGTGAGTCGCCAAAGATTTTTAGTCGAGTTGCACCGCATGCTTTCGCCATCTTCATCCCGTGTATGAGGGCTTCGTATTCCGCTTCATTGTTAGATGCGTTAGGGAACGTCATCCGAAGGATATACTTCAATTTTTCGCCTCGGGTGATATAAGTATTACTCTGCGCCGACTCCTTCTACTCTCTTGGACCCGTCAAAATTCATGGTCCGGGTTCTCGACAAGTGCTGGGGTCCCGTGTTTTGCAACTCCATCCACTGCCGCGATGAAGTCGGCAAAACTTGCGACTTGATTGCTTTTCTTTTTTCATACGTGATGTCTCGAGGGAAAGTTCTATTCCCCAAAGGGAGACACGACCCGTAGCTTCCTGGATTGTTCGGTATATTTGACAAAGGAGCCTCATTGACCACTATGATCGGGTGTGCCGAAAAATAGTGGCGCAATTTTTGTGCTCGTTGTGAACACTCCGTATGCTAGCTTCAAGTGCCGAGGATACCTTTGTTTTGACGGCGATAAAACTTGCGACAAAGTAAACCGGCCTCTCGTACTCCGTGGAGTTTTCCTTCTTCTTCTCTTTCGACAACCAGTGCTGTGCTCACCACTTGGGGCGTGGCTGCGATATATAACAGGAGAGGTTCCTTTTCCTTCGGTGCCACCAAGATTGGTGGTGTCGAGATTTTGCGCTTCAAATCTTCGAAAGCTCTGTCGGCTTCTTCGTTCCACTTGGAATTTGTCTCCTTGTTTTATCAAAGCGTAGAATGGTAACGCTTTTTCTCCTAGCCTGGCAACGAATCTGCTCAAAGCTGCGACTCGCCCAGTTAATTGTTGTATCTCTTTCAACTTTGTTGGCTTTCTCATTGTTACAATAGCTTGTATTTTATTGGGATTTGCTTCAATCCCTCTTGATGAGACTAGAAACCCCAAGAGTTCTCATGCTGGGACACCAAAGGAACATTTCGTCGGGTTCAACTTCAGGCAGAATTTGTTGAGGTTGTCGAACGTTTCCTTGAGGTCCTCTATCAGTGTTGATCCTTCTTTTGATGTTATGACGACGTCGTCGATGTATACTTGCACGTTTTTCCCAATCTGTGTCGCCAAACACTTCTGCATCATCCTCCGATATGTTGCTCCCGCGTTTTTCGGACCAAAGGGCATTGTTCCGTAACAAAACACGCCATAAGGTGTAATGAACGCAGTCTTTACTTCATCTTCTTCTTTTAACCTCGATCCGGTTGTAACCAGAATACGCGTCCGGGAAGGAAAGACGTTCGCATCCAGCCGTGGAGTCGATAATTTGATCGATCCTCGGGAGGGGAAGTGATCCTTTGGACAATGTTTGTTGAGACACGTAAAGTCGACGCACATGCGAAGGACCTTAGTGTTTTTCTTTGGCACCATCACGGGATTTGCTACCCATGTGGCTTACGTGAATATCTCTTTGATAAAACCAGCTTCTTGTAGTCGATTGATTTCCGACGAAGATAGCTTTGCGGTTTGGTTCCGAAAAACGCCGCAAAGGTTGTTTGATTGGTCTCGCTGATGGATCCAAATTTAGGTGGTGCTCGGCAAGTTCCCCGGGTACTCCTGGCATGTCAGCTGGACACCATGCGAAGATTTTCCGAGTTCTCACGGAGGAACTCGACGAGCGCGCTTTCCTATGCGATATCCATGTTGTTTGCAATGGATGTCGTCTTTTTCGGATGCTGTCGGGTGAATCCGCACCTCCTTAGAATTTTTCTCTCGTATTGAAAGTTGATTCTTTATTTGGCCTTCCAACGTCCGGCGATACGTCGTAATCGGTCATACTTTTTGACGCCAAATACTCAGCTTGCATCCCGAAAGTTTCGATAATCGATGGAAGTCCTTGTCGCACTTATCGGCTAAGGCGAAGCTCCCTTGGATCGTGATTGGTCCCTGGGTCCGGGCAATCTCCACAACGAGGTATGTATAGTGTGGTACTGCCATAAATCTAGCATATGCTTGGTCGTCCCAACAAGGCGTGAGTACTCGCGATGGAAAATCCACGACTTCAAACTCCAGTTCTCGATTCTATAATTTTCTCGGGTTCCAAACTCGAACGTCGAGGTTGATCTTCCCCAATGGGTAACTTGGTTTCTCCGGTGTGATGCCGTGGAACCTTGTGTCCGTTGGCTTCAAGTTTGCTAAGGATATGTTCATCTTCCTCAATGTATCTGCGTACATAAGGTTTAAGCTGCTGCCACCATCTATGAATACTCGAGAGACATCGAAACCCGCAATAACTGCTGGCAGAATAAGTGCTGACTGCCCTGGTCGAGGGACTTGCTGCGGATGATCCGCTATGGTGAAGCCGATGTCTTGCCCTGACCAATTGAGGTATTCAACTGTTGGTGGAGGCATTTTCTCTGCCATGAACACCTGTCTCGAGATTACTTTTTGAGTTCTGTTGGACCGGCCTTCCCTTCGAATCATCGACACCGCCCCGTTTGAGTTAGGATCGACATAAGGTGGTGGTGGAGGTGCTGCCGCTATTCTGAGCTGATGCCGATTGTCGTTTGTAATCGCGGGAGGTGACGGTAGGTGAACTTCGCTCCTGGGCTCCCGAGGATTTCTCTGTGCTGCTCGAGCGTGAGCGTTTTCGCACATCTAAACATTGCTCGAAAATTTCGACGGTCTTTCCGCAGGTGCCCCGACTCGTCTTTTCCCATTACTCGTCGAGGAAAAAGTGCATCCGGCATGGTCCGTTCAACATTTCTTCGGGGGACACGAAAGGTCTTGGAAACCTTGGCCCACTATTTTGCCTCGTTGCGGGAGTCGTCCCTATTATCGCTTCGTCTGCTCATTGCTTCTCCGATAATCATCTCTGTTACTTCCTCCCCGTGTTTGCCCGAAATCCTCGCCGAAATTTGCCCCGGGGTGTCATAATTCGGCATCGCCGAGGAAATCGTCGCCTCGATTGATAATTTCGACCACGGTCCTCCTCCGGCGACCTGTGTCGTTTATTGTGGACAGCGTCTTCTCCGTCTCGCCCATCTATTTGCTATCTCCATCGAGCGCGGATACTCGTCTTTGGATTGGTCCTTCCCAAGTCTTCGACAAAATCTCCACGCCTAATTCCTGCGACAAACGCATCTATTGCTCTCTCGTCGATATATTTTCTCGCCGAGTTTTTTATGATGTTCCACCTTTGGATGTACTTTCTCATTGACTCATCCGGCTTTTGTCGACACGCCCTCAGCTCTTCTAACGACGCAGTTTTTGCACGTGGACCTGAAGTTCTTGACGAATACGTCCTCGAAACTTTCCCAGCTGTCGATAGATCCCTGGCGGAAGTTTTTTGATCCAAGATCGTGCGGCTCCACTTAAATGCACCCGAATACTTTGCATGGCTCGTTGCTCTAGTTCCTCCGAGTTAACTTCACCGTGTCTCGAGGTAATCAATTAGCCAATCTTCCGGATCTTGCAAACCGTCGAATTTTTTGAAGTGATCGGGTAACTTGAATCCCGAGGGGACTCGAGTTTTCGGACTCTTCTCGTGAAGCACCGGCAGACCGCACATATCCTCGTCATTAAGCTCCGGGACTGCCGATGATCCCTTCTGCTTTGCCTCGCTCTATCGACCCTTGCTTGTGCTCCCGTATCTCTTGCTTCACTTGGTCCTTCGAGAACCGCCGCCGTTGCTGCCGCAGGTCGTGGACTATTTTGCCTTGCCGCTCCTTCGGGAGGCGTTGCTACAAATGCTGTCCCCATAGCTCCAACCCGCTAGCGCCATATTGTATAATGTTTCCTTGGATCTCCCGGGGGTGGCCTAGACGCGAGGATGTAAGCTTGTGTCGCCATATACCCAGCTTCCGGTGTCTTAGGGATAATGTTTCCTCTTGTATCTATCGACATAAAGGACATGTCGAGGTTCGGGACCAAGTACTCTCTTTCGCTTCGGGTATGTGTTGTAACCTTGATCTTCCTCTCGTTCCGAGCCTCCCTATGGCTATCACCCGAAACTCTAGATTGTCCACTTAGATCTGCCCTTCTCCTGCCGGATGCGAAGCTGCCTCCTTTCTTTCGTTCAACTCAGCCGTCCGCTTTTTCTATTTCTCGAGCGCTTCGTGCGAGCCTATATTGATAAGCTTGTAGTTCTTGAGCTGTAGCCGTTGTCGTCATTGGCTCCGACCCATCTAGGGCTTTTGCCGCTCCATCCCGAGCCGCTTGTGGAAGTTGAACTCTGACACGTGGTGTGGGCCCGACATATTTAGTGCCCATACCTCTCCTTAGATCTGAGGGATCGACATAGGGATTACCCAAATCGTCGAAAGCCTCCGATGTTTCTTCTTGATTTTCGATAGCATAAATCTGATGATATTTGGTACTCAGATCTATGTTGGGTTTGGTGACATCATTGTTGAGATTGATGAATACCTTGCCCACTGTGATGGATTTGTCGATGAAGTCGTAACTGTCGACATCGCTTGAGCCATCGCTTATATATGAGTCCGCAGATGACTCAAACGATGTGTCGCTGAAGATCTTGGCGAGTTTCTCTCTTGCTCTGATACTGACGTAACGTGTTGCCGAAGTTTCTTCTTCTGACTCAGTTGACGATGCATAGCTTGAAAAATCGGAATCGACCGCCGACGATCCCGACGAAACCGGAATTTCGACACGATACGATCCTTCCTTCTCGACGCGAAAGTGAAACCTTCCGAACGTCATCTCCATGGGCTCCGCCAGATACGCATATGCATCCAAACGGGAGGGTGGGTGAGGAACAAAATCAACAAGACCAAGAAGCGATCCGTTTACCTCGATCCATAGTGTTGCTTCCGGTTGACGATGTCGAAGATCTTGAACGTGCCATCGAGATCGGATCCTTACGCCTCTAATCCCCACGTACGGCGCCAATTGACAAGGGATTAACTTATCAATGCCTATGGATTGTAGGCTAGGGTTTAGTTAGAAGTAGAGGGCAAGTAGATCTCGAAGGTTTCAGCCGAAAAGTACTCGACGATTATGAAAACTAGGGTTTGCAGACAATGATTCGATGATCTCCTCGTCCCTCGACTCCCCCTTTATATAAGAGGTGGAGCCGAGGGTTTCGTTTTGTACAAGTTATAGAGTCCGGGACGGTTTCTAACTCATCCCGCCAGATTCACAAACAACACTTCCTATTACAATTCTACTTTCCTTAATATATCTTGGGCTCTCGAACCTTCTTATTCTTCGGGTAGTGGGCCTTCATTAAACCCCGGGTACCATCTTTGGCAGGCCCATTTGGGATGCCTATGTCACCCCTTCCCACGAAACATGTCGAAGATTTATCAAAATTTGGATGTATCTACATCCAAATTTTGTGGGGCGGAGGGAGTAATACACATAGGAAATTTTCTAATTATTCCAATCTTTTAAAATACCTGCAAATTTCTATGTGGGACTTTTTGCTATGTTGGATTCTAAACGTGGAAATAGAACAAAGAAGAATGTGATGTCGTAGCATGTTGAATCCTATAGGAAATGAAAACACAAAAACATGTAACTCTTGTTGTTTGTTTGCACTGGAGGAAAATGGAATCTCTACCACTATGTGTTCTTTCAGATCCATGAGAAAGGAACATCACAGAAGATAGGAGTAGTGCTGAGATCTAGGTCACAGTGTAGTTCGACGAAGCCCTCGCTCTTCCTCGGTTGTTGGCGGTGCAACCACCGACGTGATGTGACAGGCGGTGACAGTGAGAATGTGTAGGGTGAGAGGAGGGAGAGTGAGCGCTATGGCGCGTGTTCTCGAAGAGACACGGTGTTACCCTTTCCTTCCACGCGCATGCAAGTGAGGCGTTCGAACGGGCCAAGCTCTACATGAATAGTCGATTCAACAGTAAATCCTAGGTCAGACCTGGAGGTTTTTTAAGAATCATGTTGGACACAAGACCTACCGGACAGCAATCGGGTCTATTTATGCTTCCAGAACGTGGCTAGAGGTTATGGGGGCTACTAAACACTCAAATTGTTCTCACACCCGCACACATAAGGGCATCTCCAGCAGCGCGACGCATTTCGGACACTTAAATTGTCCGCGGGCGTCCGTTTGCGTCGCCTGGCGGACGCGGAAATGGTCGTGCGTTCGTTTGCGTCTGGGGTCACTCCAGCGGGCCGACGCATTTTCGGCGCGGGCCAGAATTCAAAAAAGAGGTTCTAGCCTCAAATTTGCACGAAATTACAGCCTCAAATTAAGGTCAGAAATAAGTTCATCACACTTTGCACATGGTACGGCGCAAAGTGGAGCCCAAAAGGGGCACAACAAGGCCTGACCAACAATGTAAAAATTCAAAAGGAGGCCAAGGTGCTGGGTGCATGACACCGGCGATCAGCCGTCTCGCGCACGGATTTCTGCGCGTGTCGTTGCCTAATCGACGGTACCTCGGAGGAGGGATCCTCACGAGGGGGAGAAGAAGTAGGGGCCATAGGGCGGAGTGCACACGGGACGGTGGTACGCGAGTTACCCAGCTTCGGAACACCCGCACGATGACAGGGCCTACCGCCGCTTGTCCGGAATTATCCGGGCGCTTTCGCGTTGTTACAATGAGCCGTGGTTGTGCCTCTAGGGCTCCCGGGATCCGGCTTATAAAGGCGCACGGATCTAGGGTTTACATGGAGAGTCCTAGCCGGATTACGTATAGCCTAACTACGGTACAATATCTTGTCGTGCACGTCACGGATCCGCCTTCCATATACGTCGTACTCGGATCCGGGTTCCTCATGGGCCTCCATGGATCCCGGTTATTCCTATGTCGGTACGGATCCGGCTTATCGATCCCGGGCCGGACTTCTTCCTTCATGATCAACACAGACTCGGGCCGCCCGATGGGCCACATGCCTCATCACCATCTCGTGGGCCACCCGGCTTGCCGGATCTAGGCACCGTCGATGGTACACCCATGAAGTATACCCACAACAGTAGCCCCCGCAGTTCTCCGAGTTTCACCTGCAGCTTTCCGCCTTGCCGGTTCATCACGATCTCCGGCAAACGTCTGGTAACACTGGAGAAACTTGAAGAGCTCCAACTTCACATTTTCTTCTTTCCCCAACTATTAGCTCGGAAAATGCTCCCATCCTGCGGGACTTCATCCATCGACATTCCAAAGAACATTTCCGGGTTACTCCCTGCTCGCGAATGAGAACTAACTTATCCTCACGCAATTACCCGGAATCTTAAAAGACTCAAACGGTTCCGCCAATTCTGGCGCCATTTTCGCGCGATCTCTGCGGTAACTTATCTCTAGCCATTTTTACTGTTAGGGTTTGGGACACGTGTCGCGCATCCAACGGTGCGACGCTTGCGTTCCGACCACAGGATGCGGAGCACGAATCTTATCCCCTCAGCCTCATAAATATCCGCCGTCGAGGCCCTTACCCTCATTCACCCCCTTCTCACCTCTCGCCGAGCGCCGCCCGTGAGCTCTTCCTCCGCCGTGCCGAACCTCGCCGGAATAGTCGCCGGAGCATCACCGGAACGAGTCCACCACCGCAGTGTTCTTCGTGTTCTTAACTCCGGCGAGCCACCGCGCGGAAAACTCGTCGCCGGCGACTCCGACCACCGCATACGCCATTACAGTAAGTCTTCGAGCTTCACTTTCACGCCGTAGTCGGTAGGGGTGAACTTGGGGAAGACGATGTGGGATCCGACTAAAATAAGTTTCCGCCAAACCCTTTTTCTTCAGATGTCTTCAACGACTCCGCCTCCGACCTCAGAACCAATCATGGCGACCCCAATCTCCTCCGCCCCTCCTCCCTTCGTTCCAGTCAGGCTGGATCCTTCAAAGGATTCCGGCAAGGAGGCTGAGGGGACCCTCTACTCACCCGGAAAAAACCTCCGGGCGGGTCAAACGGAGCACCGGGCGGAAGAGGTCACAAAGAAGTCGAAAGCTCGGAAGCGAGATTCTCGAAGCTAAAGGAAAGTGGTGGCCCCGTACCACCACCGAGATGGAGCCGAAGAACCTCGAGTCGGAGGGCTTTCGCAACCCGGAAGCTGGAGGTCGGCTTCCAAATGAACTAGCTCCGGCTCCGAGGGACGACGAGATGGTGCTCGACGAAGGCGCCCGGTGGAGCGCGGATTTTCATTTCCGCCTTCGGACTTCTTCCCGGAGATTCCGAAGACGTATGGACTCCAACCCCACAACATATCTCCAAAACAGCGTGCTTGCCATCGAGCAACCACGTCACCCTCTCGCGAAGGCCATCTCCGGGTAACCCCGAGATCTCTCTCGTTCCAATACTTTTTTCTCGTCAAGAAGGAGAGGATCCGGCAATCCACCGAACTCGCTACATGCGGATCCATCACCTTTATGCTCCGCCCGGGCCGCGTCTACCCCCCCACCGACCGCCACGAATCCGCGAGGTACTGGTCCGGGGGTTTCTTCTATCTGAAGGACGTCTCCGACCCCGCGAGTGAAAAGAAACTTCCACCTTTCAAGAATTGCCCCGCCACCGAGCTTCCGTCATGGACGCACTGCCCCCACTTCTCCGACTGGCCTCAACTGACCCGCGCTGTTAGGCGGATCTGCAAGCTCACGGAGGAGGGGCTGACGGGGAAGGATTTAACCCTTTCCTCGGTTCACCAAGCGGATCCAGCTCGCCGCAACACAGGGACCGCCTCGATGTTTGAATACACAGGCGCGACGATCCAATGCGCGCCACCAAAGACAATCTCTCCGCCGACGCCATCGACAAGAGGATCCGGGTCCTCATCAAGATCTCGCGTGAACTCCATGTTCACGTATGCAACAAAGACATCCATACGAATGGATCCGGAACCGCGGTACGTCGTCTGGACTTTGGTCTATTGTTTTTCTTCAAAACTTTTTTGTCTGTGTTTAACTTTGCATTAGCTCGAGGCGCTTGAGGAAAATGAACTCGGAACTCTCCTCCGAGTCCCATCCACCGGTAACGCGGATCCGGAAGCCGCATCGGAGGTGGAAGCTCCCGAGGCTTCCCGCCCCGCTAAGAGGAAGAAGCCAGCTCCTTCCAGCCCCCATGCGAAACGCGCCCGCGAAGTGCTCAGCATTGCGGCTACCCGGAAATTGGAGGCTGAAAAGAAGCGCCTCTCGCCGATTAATACCAAGAACAAGGGGCAGTCTCGCCATCCAAAGCATTTCTTCAAGCCTTCCGGTAAGCGTCTACTTCCGAGACCCAAGTTCTGGTTTAACGCTCGCTCTTATACTTTTATGTTTTTCCCGAAGCTCCGGAAGCCAGCCCCCCAAGGCCCCAAGGGTCCTCAAGAAGAGAGCCGTGCCATCTCCGAGCTCTTTTCCTATTACTCCTGAGGTTGAAGTTCCGCCCAAGGCTTCCTCCGTCTCCAAGCCGGATCCAAAGGATATCATCGACATTGATGACCTTCCTGAAGATCCCGCTCATCATGACGACTCCGCCAAGGGGACCTCCTCACCCATTCCTCCGCCAGATCAGCCAAGCTTCGCTTTCGCGGGGCCCACTGGAGGAGAACAGGAGCAAAAGGCTAAGCTCCTTCAAGTTACCAACGCGACCCGAGTCAACCTCCAACCAACTCCGTCCCTCCAAAAGCTTACCCTTGCACAACGTCACGCGGAAGTTTCCGCCATGCTGAACAAGGTATGGGGAAAACCGGAGGAGGAGGTGGGCTATCTCGCCGAGCTGGAGGACAAACAAGGAATTTTTCGCCAAGCACAAGGAAGTGCGGCAGTAATACTAGCCCCCAAGCATTGGGTGATATAGTTCCGTGTAACGTGTATTATCCGATGCTTTCCCGTAATGTACTTTAGACGGAAATTTAAAATTTTTATACCTCAAAGACCGAATTCCTCGCTAGCCCCCAAGATTTTAAATATCCGAGCTAACTCCCCGCCGCTTCGCGCACCACGCGGAAATTGCACGAAGATCCGCGCATTCACGTGCTAGAGCAGATCACGGAGATCGAGGGGCTGCGCCGCATCGCGGAAAACAGCCAAAAGGCTATCCAAACTCGCTTGAGACCCGCCTTAAAGGTACGACATCCGGTCTTCACTTTTCGTGCCGTCATAGTTGTTCGAGACGCATAATATGTGCAACTTTCTGCCTTCAGAAGAAACTTCCAAGCACTCCTCGTTCGATGAGCTTTCCGCCAAAGTCAAGGTGCTTGAGGCGGAGAACGAGTCCCTCAAAACCTTCATTAAAGAATCCTCTAGTAAGGAGACTGAAGCGAGGAAGGAGCTCTCCGAGAAGTATGCCCGCGACAAGGCGAACCTGATTGACAAACTGGAGAAAAGCCAGGGCCGCGTGCTCTCCGTGATATCCAAGAACAGAGTTCTGGAGGAGGAGGCGGAGGCCATTGACAAACTTATCTTCCGTAAGCATTTTTCCGTGTCGTTACGCTGTCCATCTTGTATGTTTTTCTCTCTAACGAAGCTGAACCTCTCCACAGCAAGCCTTGGCTTTGAATGGTCAAAAGAGTCAAACCTTAAGAGGCCGGAGGCGTACGATGAAGCGCGGAGTTCCATTGACGCGCTATTTGAAGCTTGTCGCGGAATCGCCACGCGCCGTCTCCGAAGAAGGCCAAAACCACAGCTCATCGATACGATGACCAAACTTATGCGCGGTGTGCCGGACTTCATCAAGGACTGGCAAAAGTCTTCGCACGCGGAGCCGCCTCCCTAGCCTTGGCCACCCGCAAGGCTCACTTCCCCTCGCTCAACCTCGGCGGATATTGCACGCGGAGCCCCCGTGGATTCCGACATGGGCGCCCTCCTCGCGGAAACCGAAGGCTACGAGCAGCTGTTTGTCGGCGAGTGGATCACTCGTTCTCGGTATAACAAGCATGATCCGCCCGAAGGTTTTTCCGATGCAGAGGAAGAAGCAGTGAGCCGGAGTATTACGTGGAAGGATCCGGTCAAGCGGCGAGCATTCCGGAGAAAACTCGGTGACGACTCCGATGCCGGATCTGGTGACAGCCGATGACGGCTCCACCTACCAAAGCAATCGAAGAGGAGGACTCCGAATAGAGTTCCTGTTTTAGACAATGAAACAAATTGCATCATTTTGGCCCCAGAGAGGGTTTGTAATAAGACTTAAATTCTTAAGTAGCTAGGAACAAAACGATTATGCATGGGGCGGAAACACTTATCCTGCTATCCGTTAATGTTATGTGCATGTTTCGTTTTATGTCGGAAAGCAAGTGCTGACTTCGTTGTTTTCCCGCTTGCTCGCTTGACCTTCCGCGAGCCGAAGACCTTAGCCTGAACGCCGCCGCCGGCGACGAAGCCCAATGGCAATCCGTCAATAACCGCGGAAACAAGCCCCCAAGCGTAGGTGCCGGAAATCGCTACTAGGAATCCACGAGTTCGCAGCATGACAACAACTTAATCGGAAAACTTAAGCTTACGTCCCGAAGGACGATTTTTGAAAATCACAACTTTTATACACGCCTAGGCGAAAAATCCAGCTCGCGGTTTTAGTTCTGAAAACATACACGATCTAAAAATGAACAAGTAAAGGAGGTAAAAGACTCAAAGAGTGAACCATAAGCTTTATTTCATTGATCATGTATAACTATTACGTAGTTTGTAACTCGGAAAGAATATGCTAAGTGTAGAAAGGACGTAGCCGTGCGATATTCCAAGGGCGATCCGTTTCATCGTAGATGTCATCCGGATCCTCACGCTTGCGTTTCCGGTGCCGCTAGCGTGTCTATCCCTCGCCTCGCGGAAATCAACAAGGTAGTACGACCCGTTATGAAGCACTTTGCTAACGACGAAGGGTCCTTCCCATGGAGATTGCGGCCTATGGTCTTTCACCCGTCGAAGGCGGAGGACCGGGTCTCCCGCCATGAAGGAGCGTTTCCGAACTCGACGACCGTGATAGCGTCGAGCTTCGCTCGGTAGATGGCGGAGCGCCGATCAGCTAGGGTTCCGAGCTTCCTCGATCGGTCCACAGCATAGCCGTCTCGGCCTCGTCGGCTTGTTTCTTCATTATAGGCGGAAACTCGCGGCGAATCGTGGATGATGTCGGAGGGAATTACGGCTTCGGATCCGTATACCAGGAAGAATGGGGTAAACCCTGTTGACCTGTTAGGGGTAGTTCGTAAACTCCACAAGATAGCGTCCAACTCGTCAGCCCCGAGCTCCCGCTGCTCGTCGCAGCGGTTCCTCGAGGCGTGGCTTGATTCCCCGATAATATTAGACTCGTTTGCCCTTTCAACTTGACCATTGGATTGTGGGTGAGCCACAGATGCGAGGTCCAATCGAATTCCCATTGTCTCACAATAATCCTTCAATTCTCCCTGAGCGAAGTTTGTGCCATTATATGTGATTATGCTGTGTGGGATGCCGAATCTCATAACGAGGCCGCAGACAAATTTTAGTGCCGTAGCACCGTCGGCTTTTCTTATCGGCTTTGCTTCGATCCACTTGGTGAATTTGTCAACGGCCGACCAATAGGTATTCAAAACCGCCGTGGATGATCTTTTTAACTTACCAACCATATCAAGCCCCTGCATCGCAAATGGCCAGGTGATAGGTATGGTCTTCAGCTCTTGGGCCGGAGCGTTTGGTTGAGTAGCGTAGTATCGGCAACCTCGGCAGGTCTTGACTATCTTGTCAGCATCTTCTTTAGCCGTAAGCCAATAAAAGCCTAGCCGAAAAGCTTTTGCAACGAGTGACCCGGGGGCGGCATGGTGCCCGCAATCCCCGCGTGGATCTCTCCGAGGATTTCAATGCCATCTTGATTGGAGACTCATTTGAGAAACACCCCCGTTGCGCTTCGTTTGTAGAGCTGTCCATCAACAATTGTGTAGGATCTTGCTCGTCCGATGATCCGCGCGCGAGGACCTCGTCCTCCGGCAACTTCGATCGATGAGGTAGTCCGAGAAAGGCCGTGTCCAAGCCGGAATGGTAGCCAACACCTCTCCGGCCGGAGACACCGCCACCTCTCGGGTTTTCCGGTTAGCGCCCTTCACGGAGGGTATCCGGAGATGCTCCAGAAGATTCCGAGCGGAATTGGCTTTCTGCCGGATCCGAGCTTGGATAGCATGTCCGCCGCCGTGTTATCGTCTCTCCCGACGTACTTGACTTCGTATCCGAGGAAGCACTTGGCGATCTCATCAACTTCGTCTCTCGTAGGCCGCCATGACGGAATTTCTAGGCGTTTCGGGTTCCGGCTACTTGTTGTGCCACCAGGTCGGAATCTCCACAAGCATATGATGTGCTTGATCCCAATCTCCTTAGCGATGCGCACCATGTAGTAGAGCCTCATATTCCGCCATGTTATTTGTTGCTTCGAAGTGGATCTCGCAAAACATACCGCAGCTCTTCTCCGGTAGGGGACTTCAGTGGTGACTCCGGCTCCCGAGCCTTGATGCCGCTTGGATCCATCGAAGTGCATGACCCATGTTTCGGTTCCGGCTCCGGACTTGCATCCGGAGCTTCGTCCAATCTCGCAACGAAATCTGCCAAGACTTGGGATTTTACCGCAGTCCTTGGCTTGTAAGCGATGTCGAAGGCGGATAATTCGATGCCCCATTTAGCCGTCCGTCCTGTTGCGTCAGCATTGTTGAGAATTGTTGACAGCGGAGCCTTGCTCACCACTGTTACTGGGTGCTCTTGGAAGTAATGTCTCAGCTTCCGGCTGCCTAGGAAAACTCCATAAGCTAGCTTCTGAAAGTGAGGGTACCTTTGCTTTGACTCCGTCAGCACCTCGCTTATGTAGTAGACAGGTCTTTGGACGTCATATTCATGACCTTCTTCCTTTCGCTCCACCACGATGATGAGGCTGATGACTTTGTTGGTAGCTGCCAGATAAAGGAGCATTGGCTCTGACTCTGCTGGGGCTGCCAAGGTAGGTGGGGAGGTAAGTATTTCCTTCAACCCTCGAAGAGCTGCGTCGAGCTGCGTCGTCCCGAACAAATTTGTCCGTTTTCTTCAAAGAACTTGTACGCAGGTAGCGCCTTCTCGCCAAGACGGCTAACAAACCTACCGATTGCCTGCGACACAACCAGCTAGTCGTTGCACATCTTTGAGACAAGTTGGCCGTTTGATACACGTGATTGCCTTGATCTTTCCGGGTTAACCTCAATGCCTCCGTGAGAGACTATGAAGCCAAGGAGTTTTCCGTACTGGCACGCCAAAGACGCACTTCAGACGGATTCAACATCATCTTGTACCGACGGAGATTCTCAAAGGTTTCGTGGAGGTCGCCGATCAAGTCGGATCCTTTCCGGGTCATGACCGCGATGTCGTCGACGTAGGCGTGCAAGTTCCGGCCAATTTGGTCCTTCAGGCACCGCTGCATCGTACGTTGGTAGGTGGCACCTGCGTTTTTTAAACCAAAGGGCATAGTAACATAGCAGTAAGTACCAAACGGGGTAATGAATGAAGTCGCCTTTTGGTCGGATTCCTTCATCCGGATCTGATGGTACCCGGAATACGCATCAAGAAAACACAGGAGTTCCGCCCCCGCCGTCGAATCAATGACTTGGTCAATGCGCGGCAAGGGGAACGGATCCTTCGGGCAATGCTTGTTCAAGCCAGAGTAATCGATGCACATTCTTAGTATTTCAGTGTTCTTTTTTGGTACAAGGACGGGGTTCGCGACCCAATCGGTGTGAATAACTTCTATTACAAAACCTGCTTCTAGTAACTTTGCTAGTTCCATTCCTATGGCGCGGCGCTTCTTATCTCCAAAGCGTCGCATAGCTCGCTTCACCGGTTTAGCCCCCGGATTTATGTTGAGGTAGTGCTCGGCGAGTTCCCTAGGTACTCCGGACATGTCAGAAGGTTGCCATGCGAAGATATCTATGTTAGCGCGGAGGAACTCGACGAGCGCGTCTTCCTATTTGGGGTCCATGTTGGCTCCGATTGAGACTTGCTTGCTAGGGTCATCTTCCTTGAAGTTGACTTTCTTGGTCTCTATCGCGGCCCTGAAGGAGTTTTTCTGTTCGGAGATCTCGCTTCTTGGTGGTTTGCATCTCGGTCGGATCCACCGCGGCTCGTAGCCTTTCAGCCTCTTCTCCGGATATGACAGACTCTGCGAAGGCGGCTTCGCCCAACTCGCACTCGTGAGCCTTTTTGTAGTCTCCGGTTATGGTGATCATACCGTTAGGACCCGGAATCTTGAGCTTGTTGTAAATATAGCACGCTCTTGCATGGAACTTGTGGTAGGTGGGCCTGCCGAAGATGACATGGTAGGAGCTCTTGAAGGGCACGACTTCAAACGTGATCTTTTCTTCGCGGAAATTGTGAACGTCGCCGAAAGCCACGGGAAGTGTGATGCTGCCGAGGGAATTCGCCTTCTTACCCGGAACCACGCCGTGAAACTCGCGTGTTGCCGTGTTTGAGTTGTTCCTTGGTGAGGTTCATCCGCTCCGGAGTCTCCAGGTACATGATGTTCAAGCTGGCTCCGCCATCCATGAGGCACTTGGAGAAATCATACCCGTCTATGCGGGGACTTACAACCAAGGCGTAGTATTCTTTTGGCACAATGGCGGGATGATCCTCCCCGTCAAATGTGCACGGAACTTCCGACCACCTCGACATACCGCGCACAGCCGGAACTATGGCGTTCGGGATCCGGTAGCTGACTTTGTAGCGCGGACTGTTGGGGTTCCGAGGAAGGTGTGGTAAGCCCCCACGCTCTTTTTCTCGAAGGGGTTGGATTTACCTGCGGATCCGGCTTTGGGATCCGGCGAGTTATCATCCTCATCCATCGCCTCAGAACTATCCTCCTCCTTGTCGTTGTTCTTGCCCTTGCCTCCTTTGCCGCGTGGGCGGTGCTTCCGGGCTCGCTTGTATCCTGCTTCCGGGTCGTTCTTTAGGTCGTTGACCCACTTGCGGCTGCGGTTGGTATGAGTGGACTTCCCCGTAGCCGGATCCAAGTGGGCCGGGCGGGCATGTCTCCGTATTCCTCGTAGGTTTGCGGGCGCGGGATCCGCCGCCGTTGACCTCGGTGCCATGCTCGTCGACCCCCGCCGGCTCCGCCTCCACGGCCGCGTCCTCTTCCACCTCCCGAACCTCCGCGTTGGAACGCCATGGCGACCATGTCGGATCCGCCACTCTTCCGGTCATCGTGGTTTTTGCGTTTGTGGTCACTCGTTGTTACCGTTATCACGGTTCTTCTTTTGTTGGTGCAGGGGGATTGCCGTAGCTGCGATATCACCGCCCGCATCGTCATCGGCGGCAGTGTGGTCACCGGCAATGGAGATCATCTCATCCAAAGTCAGCTTTATTGGCGTTAGCCAAACATGTGAGCTTATGCCTCAAGCAATCCTCCTCTCTGCAGTCCACCAATGAAGGCGTACATGGCAGTGGTGTGGTCGACGTTTTCGCACTCGTTCTCGCACGCCAACCATCGTGTGAGGAAGTTTCTTGAGGATTCTCCCTTCTTCCGGATACAAGCTTGCAAGTCGCTTGCCGTGGCGAGTCTTTTGTAGGTGCCCTCGAAGTGTTTCTCGAAAGCGGTCTTCGGGTCAAACCAACGAACGATGGAGTTTTTCTCGAGGTCACCGAGCCGGATCCGGGCTGGACCTACAAGGTACAAGCCGGAGCATGCGGCGGCGATATTAGGGGTTCCTCCGGCAAAGGTTACTTGCATTGTAGTAGTCCTCAATCCAGGTATCCGGCCTTTCGGTGCCATCATAATGCTTCAGGTTTCCGGGTAGCTTGAGGGAGCTCCGTGGCTTTGGTTCCTCTCGAATCATCCTGCCAAAGCACTTTGGTCCGATGTAGTCGGTTCTGTATTCGTTGAGGCGTTCCCGTGCGTCGCGCAAGCCGTGACGGGGGGACTGTGAGCAAGAGCGGGATCTCCGGCCACCGCCTCCGCCTCCACCTCCGCCGCCACCGCTAGGTGGTTGTGAGGGAGACCTGCGAGGGGGCCGATCCGACCTTTTGCTTCCGCCTTCAGATTCTCCCCGGCCCTCCCGGTGCTGGCTCCGGCTCCTGTGGCTGCCTTCGCCGTGGCGCTGGCTGCCCTGGTCGTTCCGGCTCCGGCGGGGTTCCGGTCGCGCTCCTCATTCGGCTCCTCCTAGGCTCGGGCTCACGATCGTTGTTCGATTCCGGCGAGGTTCCGGCGTGCGCTCCCTGTTCCGGTTTCTTGAGGGCAGCACGTTGTCGCGGATAACAATTCCACCATGCCCACGAGGCCCGGTGTTTCCGGGCCGGACTACGGCGGCGAGGGGGACGCGGGTAACCATTAGGCGGAGGAGAGGCGTTGCGGTACTTGTCTCGTCTAGAGTACATTGGATCCTTTCCCTTTCTCGGATCTGACGGTGGCGTCTTTGATGGTACGGGGATCGGATTTGGGTGTTCCCTGGCTTTCCTTCTGCGTTCCGAGGATCCGGTTCGCGATTCGTCATCTCGATGGCGATTGTCGTGGGCGTCCTTCGCGCGGTGGAGACGCAATGCTCCGGGTTAGATTCTAACCTGCGTGAAGTGTCTCGCCTTGCTCGCTGTTTAACCGCTCGAAGCAACGAGTGTGCGTAAGTAGTTGATGTCAATCTCCTCGTCACTTTTCTTCGGGATTTCGCAGCTTTCGTCATATTGTCTTTTGGGTTTGCGAACGGCTGCCGATCCGTTGGAGTTGCGAAGGTGATCTCGCGGGGAGCTATCAACTCACGGCGGACCTTTTCTACCTCCCGATCAGCTTCAACGATCTTGTCCTCCCAATGCTTTCGGAGTTCCTTGACCTTCGCCAGTCCTTCGTCCACCTCCTGCTCACGCTGGATAAAGTTTTCCACAAAAACTGCGGCATGCTTCCTTTCCTCCAAAGCATGGCGGCTGCGGTGTCCTTAAACTTCTTGGCTGTGGCCAGCAGCTCCACTCTTTAGCTTCTAAAGCTTCTACGTCTTCGGGAGTGATGGGTTTGTTAAGAATATCCGAGCGATAAACTCCATCCATGCCTGCTTGCGCGACCATCTCTTCAGGCGACAGGAGGCTCTCCGAGGAAGAATCCCTACGGGGCCGCTCCCGCGTCATCGGAGATCCGTGGTGAGATGGATGGGGGTCGGATTGGGTGCCTGCTTCTTCCGATCCGTTTTCTCCGAGCGCCGCTACGGTTGCAAGTACACGCTTTGGCCGGGCGGAATCAACTTCGGTCGGCCGCCGTATCCATATTCCTTCACCTTGCGATCGAACTCTTCAGTGTCCATGGACTGGGTGTCTCCGGAGATTGGGCTTAGACTTCCCAAAATCGACTCTTCAGCCGGAGTTTCGCATTCTCCGACAGCCTCTTGCTGATCCGGAGCAGCGTTATTTTCCGGGGCCATGACCTGCTCGGGACCAGCTCCGGCTTCTTGAGGGGCGGTTCCGGCGGTATGGGCCAAGAAGTGTACGAAGTGGCACCTTTGCTTCTCTAACACCTGGGAGACCCAGGCGGATCTGCATTGGTCTTCCACCGTTATCTCCTGCTCAGGGGCGGATTGGGTGGGTTTTGATTTTTTCAGATCTAAGTCGGAATCTTCGCTAGGAAGTTCCCGCGTCTCGGATCGGATCTTCGCGACTCGCGTCCCGCTCGGCGGCGGTCGCGTCGCGCTACTTACCGGTGGGTTTCCATCGGAATTGACGGTTTCCCCGATGAAGATGTGTATGCCGCCAACCGGGACAATGGAGAGCTTGACGGGGGTCGGTTTTAGCCGGAATCCAACACTCATCCGGAGGGACGATCGGCAGATTTCCGTGTAGAGGACACGCCCTACGGCGATGGTGTCGTCGTAGCTTCCCATGGCGGAACCCTCCCGGTTCCGGCCTCCGAACGCCGCAGCCCCACGGTGGGCGCCAACTGTCGTTGCCTAACCGACGGTACCTCGGAGGAGGGATCCTCACGAGGGGGAGAAGAAGTAGGGGCCATAGGGCGGAGTGCACACGGGACGGTGGTACGCGAGTTACCCAGCTTCGGAACACCTGCACGATGACAGGGGCCTACCGTCGCTTGTCCGGAATTATCTGGGCGCTTTCGCGTTGTTACAATGAGCTGTGGTTGTGCCTCTAGGGCTCCCGGGATCCGGCTTATAAAGGCACACGGATCTAGGGTTTACATGGAGAGTCCTAGCCGGATTACAGATAGCCTAACTACGGTACAATATCTTGCCGTGCACGTCACGGATCCGCCTTCCATATACGTCGTACTGGATCCGGGTTCCTCATGGGCCTCCATGGATCCGGGTTATTCCTATGTCGGTACGGATCCGGCTTGCGATCCCGGGCTGGACTTCTTCCTTCATGATCAACAAGCACTGGGCCGCCCGATGGGCCACATGCCTCATCACCATCTGTGGGCCACCCGGGCTTGCCGGATCTAGGCACTGTCGATGGTACACCCATGAAGTATACCCACAACAGCGCGCTTCTTCATGAACCAGACCCTGTCGTCGTCGACGCTGCTCAAGTCGGCTAGCATGATCCTTGTGTCCTCTGCACGGATCTTGGTCTTGGCGTCCATCCTCCTGGCCTCGGCGTCAAGAAATTTGGCCTCGGCGTCTGCCTTTTGGACCTCAATGACCTCTTTCGTGAGGTTGAGGAAGATGACAGCTGCGGCCTATTTTTCCAGACGCCTCTTCTCGTCCCTAGCAGCCAAGGCGGCTTGATTGTTGGCCATCATCTTCTCTAGGCTCTGGGTGAACGCAATGGCCTGTGCCTCCCGGGCTAGATCGGCATTGGTAGCCTTATGGCCGCGGGGACGAGGTGGAAGGGCTTGACGACCATGATCGTCATCTTCGCCGTCGAGGTTGACCGCTGTCCCATTCTTCACAGCTTCATCGTAGGCCGCAAAGCTTGTCCTTCACTTTTGCGCGTCCTTGAGCCTGTCCCAGCAATGGACCATATGGTAGCCCTTCTTATGCACTGCCTTGAACCTCTCCAAGGCCCGGGATACCTGCAATCACGCCAAAGCTGCTAATGATGTACATAAAATGATGTACATAGAATAGAATTATCATGGTTGTCTCTTGTTTACCACTGACATGACCCCAGCGCCGCTAACGGGGTTGTTGATGCAATGTTCGACGACCGATCAGAACTTGCTTGTCTCTTGTTTGATGTAGTTCCATCTTTTTCTGATGGACTCTTCCGTGCGAGGGCTTGGGATGTGGTGGGGTGGGTGCATCTTCGTCTTGTTGTACACCTGCATGACCTTAGCCCAGTACACCTTGCCCTTTTGTTGGGCGCCATTGATGCAGTCATGTCTTGTTGCCAGCCACGCGTCGCACAAACACTTGTCCTCGTCGTCGATGAATCCTTGTGTCCTGTGGCTCTCCCCCTTCTTCTTGGTAGCATTACCGGTGGTGAGGACAAGCTCGGTTGGCGCGTCATCAAAGTCGTCGATGCACACGGGTGTTGGCTGCGTTTCAGTGGCCTGGGTGGAAAACAGCCGTGCGTTAGCGATGTCCTCCGCATCTTGCGTCGGTGCCCACTCATGCTGCGGGCCTGTCCCGGCCCGGTCGTCGCCAACGAAGCCGGCGCCGAAGATCATGGCCTGGATGTCAGTCTCATGGCGGTCCTTCCAATAGGCCTACGAATGACCGCACGTCAGACGGATGATACATGGCAATCACACACATTGAGAGAGCTCACGTATCGGGTCGTCCATCATCGGGGCAGGCACTGTCATTTCGTCGAACGGGTTGCGGGGCTCCAGCATCCTCTCCTCCGGCAGCTGGCGCGTCTTGTGTGTCGCGCCCGGGCATGGGTCACCGCTTCTAGGCGTCTGGTTGAGGTCGGGAACCGGCGCCCCGTTCAACTGCAGCGACGCGCCGTTGAACTGCACCGGCGCCACGCCGGAGGCGAACCGCGACGCCGAGTGGCCCTGCAAGGGAGCGGGAGTTCCAGGACGCAGCTGCAAACTTACCAAGCTCACCGACGAGGCCGGAGGAGCGACGCCGGCGATCCCCTCTCGCTTGACGAGCATGTAGCCCTTCGCTAAGCTCGGATGGAAGGCTACTTGCGCGACGCTGGCTTTTATCTGCATCTGCCACACCTGCTGGTTGGCGGCCGCAGCAGTCTTCTCCTTCAGATTCTTGCGCCAGCCGCGACGCTTCGCGGCCTCACGCTTTTCTCCTTCTTGGAGAGCATCTTTGCCACCTTCGGCTTTGCCTCCCGGCCGTCGGTGGCGGCCCGCTTTGCTTCCACCGGAGCTTTACCCTCCATTGTGGCTATGGTCGTGCGTACGGGGGAGTGTGGGGCGGCGGTGGGTGCGACGGTTTGCTCGGCATCCATTGTGGTGGCTGCGGCGGCGAGGATGTTCATCGCTTCTGGACTGCTCGCGCCGGTCTACTTTGATTTTTCGCGCGGGGAATGGCCACTGGCGGGAATAATATCGGCCTGCCTGCCACTGACGCGCGGGTCCTACGTTTTTTTCGGTTGACACTCGACGCGACCTCGCAGCGTCCGCGAAGACGCAAACCTGACGCATATTTGGACCAGGTTTGCGTCACCGCGGACGAGCCGATCACTTTACATCGCTCCGTTGGAGGAGGATCCGGACGCATTTTCGGTCATGGCCGACGCAAACGATCGCTCATCGTACGTTTACATCGCCCCGCTGAAGATGTCCTAAAGCTCTTTTTGTGTAGGTCACCGCCACTAGAGTCGGTCATCTGCCGTGCCGATGCTCTCTCTCTGGGTGTCTCGTGCTGCTGCCCTCGATTAGACAGACCATACCACAGAGCCAGCACGTACGTGTGTTCCATAGTCATAGCAAGATCAGGAGCGGGAATCCAGAACCCAGCTCAAAATCATGGAACGCACAGCCATTACCCCGCGTCCAGCCGGTGTTTGCGATTGTCACGGGAGCGCGCGTTGATCAGGCGCGTCGCTCAAAATCCGATTCGTTCGTATCCATCTGTCACCCGGAATCAGCAGCGGCAGGAAAGAGAAGAGAGCCGGGCCAAGAGGGTGCAGGCAGAGCGCCGTGAGACGCGGGGTGGCGGGGCTGTGATTGGCGGCGGCCGCTCCGCCGGCGTTTGTCTCCGTCCGCCGAAATCAATCGCATGCAATGGGGGTCTGGGACATGACAGTAGGCGGCAGCGTGGGAGGCTTGATTGCCGCCATCAATACGCATTCATTTGCTCTGCCGCATCTCGCCATGGCAGTTCGCGAGGACCAGCAACAAGATCTAGGGGTAGAGGGAGCTCCATGCCCATGGCCGCATTCAAGCGCGGCGGAGAGGGGCCGCGCGCACCTGCCCTCCGTGTCGAAGGGAAGGGTCAGTTCAGGCCAGGGGAAGCTCTTTGGCTGTTCTTCCGTGTCGTAAGTTGGGGGGAGCCACCTGTATGTGAGATTATCAACAGTCGAAACTCCCCAGAAACAGTCATTGATCTGAAATGGTCCGTAGATCACCAGGAAACCTCAGATTATCGTGAGCTGGACGCTAGCATCGCCGTGCAACTAGCCTAGTGTCCCCTCCACAGTGCTAGCTAGCGTGCACATGGACGTATTCAGGGTCGGTCGACACAGGCTACCTTTCCATGAGAGCCAGACTGCATCATGGAGCTAGCTGGGTTCTAGAGCCATGCTACAGTAGCCAGTGAGCCTCAAAAGACGACCTACTGATTCATTCAGCACTACATGCACGAAGATGGCCAAAAATTCGTTTCAAAAAAAAAGAAGATGGCCAAAATGAGCAGAGAAAGGAATCATCTGGGAACTCGGCCGAGATGAACAATCATGGCAGGCACGAGATTCCCTTAAGCAAGGTGAGCACAGCGAAAGAGCGCAAGAGAAAATCGATCCATGGAGCAGCTCTCCCTCCCTCAAAAGAACGAAACCACGATAGGAATACTACCACTAACTCGATAGTCGATAATAGGAATTCCTCGATAATATACCGCACTCTGTCATTCGTGCTGCCTATATTATGGTTTGTGTATCTATGAAAAAGGCTGCGCACGCGCCGGGCTCTTCCTTTGTTGCCTCTGTCGCGCCCCTTTTCAAGCCCCCTCGCACGTTTTGCTGCAATGCACCATGCTGCAGTTGATCTTCATCATTTTCACGCCTCCTCTGTTCCTTGGGAGGAGTACGCACGCATGGAATTTCTCACGGCTGTCGAAGATTGCAGCCCATGCTCCCCTAGCCCAGCAGCGCGTGGTGGTCTATATGTCGGCATTGCCCACTCAGGTAACAGGGACAATGGAAGAGATAGAGAAGAAATACACGAACATGTTGTAGGCTCGAGATTTATTCAGGTATAACGGGGATGCGAAATTCCGTACTAGCCTGGACAACAAGTTGTTACAGGATGTTGAAGAGAAGTATGTGGCACCGTGGAAGTCTACACTAAATCCAGGATACTTGTGAACTTTGATCTATAAAGAAACCCCTAGTTTGATAAAGTTAAAAATATTTAGCTCCTACGATGTAGTATGATACTATATCTACATGTACATGTATGTATGCATGGTTTCTTGTCTTTCCCTCTGCATCTCTCCCCACTATTTCTCTGGCTTTTCTTCCTTCTCACTTTAGAATGATGTGTTCCTCTTTGAGATTGCTTTGCATCCCAGGTGTTCAAGCAGAGGCTCCAGATTTTTTCACAACATGTTCCCCTCAATTGCTTGCTTAATTAGCTTTTAGCTTCTGACATGTAGTTATACTAGTTAGATTAGCCCTTTTCTAATGGATTTTGTGAACATGTATAGATGAGAAATGTCTACCTAATTTGCTTGCCTTTTCCTACTATTAGTCACATAAGTTTAACCCTTCACCGTGTGTAGTGGCGGCGTCAGCGGCAGTACTGTGCTCGCCCCGTCGCCAGCTACGTGAAATCAAATAGAAGTACATGTTGTGAGTGTGTGATGATAAAATATTAAAATTTATTGTATTTTAAGAAAGTGGAAGTGTATAATTTTGTACGCTGGTGAATTAAGCAGCAGTTTGTCTTCTCTCATGTGCAACATGACATCCTCTCCCTCTCCTTAGCTTATCTGCTCTCATGTGCAACAACCTTCTATTTTGATGGAGATGTAGCTTGGGAGTTCGCGGTCGCGGCGTGGAGTACTCTCAGGGCAACAACAGCGCCGCCATTCACCGACTTCGTGCTGGCTGACTTTGGGTCACTGACATTGAGACCCTATGTTGCATGGAGCCCACCTGTTAGTGACTCAAAGTCAGCTAACTTTCAGCTTTGCAAAGTTGGCCAATCCACGCCCATAGTAGTGTGGTGAGTCGTCCATCTAGCAAAAGGAAGAGGGCGCACGTGCCGCCGTCCGCTGGATCCCATTCGTGATTTGTCGCCCATGTGAGGCCGTCTCCCCGCACGCACCGCCGTCTGCAGCCCTCCCCGTAATCGTCGTCATCGTCGTCGAGGACGATGACGCCACCCTGGCGGCGGATCGTGGCCTCCTCCTTCCGGCGCGAGGCCTCCTGCCATCGCTGGAGCGCGGCCTGCTGGAGCTGGCGTTCCTGGCGCTCGGCCTCCGCGTGCTCCCACTCCATCCTCGACCAGTCGAGGGCTGCCTGCAGCGGCATTGGCGGGACGTCGTTCAATGACGCCTCCATGGCCGCCTTGAGGAGGAAGTGATAAGGGCTGAGCCCTAGGGGAGGCCCGATCTTCACGGATTTGAGGACGGTGGTGAAGAACACGAAGAACACGGGTGTTTATAAAGTCGGGGATAATCGGAGATACAAACGCAACACACACACACAACCGGTTGTTCTTCGTGGGCCCGATACACCAACCCAATACAATTGGAAGGCAAAGACCCACAAGGAGTAGAATCCCTCACAAAAGATTGGCAAGCAATTGGTAGAGTTTCAAAGAGGAAAAGGGTGCAAATAGATAGAATTGCAAGAAGCAGAAGATCCACAAACACCAGAATTCCTAGAATGGAAGAGACCAATCACTCAGAAGATCATTGATACACTTCATAGATTCATCTCTAGAAGGGTTTCCCGTAGGGAGGAGCAAAGCTCATATTATCTCAAAACAAGTCTAACGCTAGAGAGGAGCTGGTGGGGAGGTACTTATAGTCTCAGATCCGAGCAGGGGTAGTTTGGTAATTTGGTACAAATAAACATGGCCACAGATGGGCAGATGAACGGTCCAGATTCAATGTTGACGTGTGGCGGCGGCAGTGCCGGTCTTCACGGGCGGTAGTGCCGGCCTGGGCGTCGAGCTGGGGACGCCGGCGGTAGTTCCGCTCCCCTTGGCGGCAGTACCGCTGCTCCTGGCGGCAGTGCTTCTTCTCCTAGAGGTAGTACCGCGGCAACTGGCGGCCGTGCCGTGGCATATGGCAGCAGTGCCGCTGCATGTGGCGGCAGTGCCGTTCCTCCTGGAGGAGTGTGTTGTTCCTTGGCGTCCATGATCAGGATCTCTAGGTTCGTACCTGACCACATGATACGTCCCAAACGTATCTATAATTTTTGATGCTCCATGCTTGTTTTGTTACAATTCTTATATGTTTTATGTGCATTTTTCCACACTTTTTAGCATTTTCTGGGACTAACCTATTAACGCAGTGCCGCAGTGTCAGTTCCTATTTTCATCTGTTTTTGTGTTTCAGAAAAGTTATACATGAAAGTTTCTCGGAATTGGACGAAACAAAAGCCCAGCGTCTTATTTTTCCGGGACGAAGACGGAGCCACAAGGACACGCGCAGGAGAGCTCCCACGTGGCAGTACATAGGGCAGGCGCGGCCCAACCCTTGGCCGTGCCTGGCCCATGTACTGGCGCCTCGTCGCCTCGTTTGCTCCACCATTCCGCCTATTTATTCCTCGTATCGAGAAAACCCCAGAGACAGAGCCTCCATCCACGAAAAGTTCTGATGCCGCCGTCAACCGAAAACCTAGTTCGGGAGGGTTCTGCAGTCCATCCCGGCACCCTGCCGGAGAGGGAAATCACCGCCGGAGGCCTCTACATCGCCATGTCTTCATCCGAGGTGATGCGTGAGTAGTCCTCCACGGGACCATGGGTCCATAGCAGTAGCTAGATGGATGTCCTCTCCTTGTTGTGCTTCATGTATAGATCTTGTGAGCTGCCTAACATGATCAAGATCATCTATTTGTAATTGCTACATGTTGGTTTGATGTGGATCCGATTTATAGAGAGATTGCTTTGGTTGAGATTATGTATTATGTTATTATGATCTTTCATGCTCTCCGTTTATAGTAGATGCTCTGGCCAAGTAGATGCTAGCGACTCCAAGAGGGAGTATTTATGCTCGATAGTGGGTTCATGCCTCTATTTAACCATGGGAAGTGGCCTTGTTCTCTACAGTTGTAGATGTGCTGTTGCTACTAGGGAGAAAATAGTGGTGTTCTATTCAAGGGTAGTTTCATCGTTTACTTTACACACATTGCTTAAAGCGATAGTCCGTTGCTTGCAACTTAATACTGTCGCGGATGCAATCCTGAAGGTGGATTATTAGTCATAGATGCAGTTGGATTACGGTCTATGTATATTGTTGTAATGCCCGCATACTTTCATAGCATGTATTCTGCACCAACCATTAACGTAGAATCTATGTTTGTCAATTGCCCATCTGTAATTTGTTTACCCAACATATTTATTTTATTGGGGAGGCGCCTCTAGTGAACTGTGGACCCTGGTCCTTCTTCTTTTAATTGCAATCTTCTACAACATTTTCATGTTCTGTTCTCTGCAAACAATTCTTCTTCCACACGGTTCATTTAATCCTTTGTTTTCAGCAAAACCAGTGAGCTTGACAACCTCGCTGAAAGTTGGGGATAAAGTACTTGGTTGTTTGTGTGCAGGTCTCCACGTTGCTGCCGACGCCGGCAGGTGCGCCCCGCCACGAGTTGGTTCGCAACACCTCGGGAGAGAACGTTTTTCTCCTACTGTTCGATAAACCTTGGTTTCTTACTGAGGGAAAACTTCCTGCTGTGCTCATCATACCTTCCTCTTGGGGTTCCAATCAACGTTGCGCATAAATTCTCCTTCATCAACTCCGCGCTCAGCAAAGACTTTTTCTGGCGCCGTTGCTGGGGAACTGAAGGAAAGTTACACGACAAAATTTCCAACTCCCATGGCAATCTACGCACATCACCACACAAAGGGTCTCGGAATGAAGTAGCATGCCATTCAAAGGTGTGTCGAATGTGTACATAGAGAGGAGAGAATTGACCTCTTGATGTAGCGCTTTGGCCCGAGCTTGTGTCATTGGGCCACGAGGAGGGCTTGTCGGTCTTGAGGAGGAGGTGTCCAAAAGCCACCCCGTATCATCTCCCCCCTGGAAAAGAGTCGTTCTCAACTCTAGAGTGTCGTCATCTCCTTGATGTGGCATCCTATCCTTGATGTTGATGACATACTTGGTCATGAGGGTCGTACCGTTGTAGTTCATGAAGCACATGTCTTGGTCTGTGGCGATGGTTGTTGGTAGTCCATGTAGTCGAATGTTCTCCCTAAGCAACAATGTATGCATGTGTGAAGCATTAACTGTTCTAGAGCATGGATTGCATTGATCTAAAGGATGGACTCTAGCTACCACATCAAAAGTTGGAGCATGGTTATAGGGGTTGGAAATGGACTTAGCTTGAAAACATATGGGGCGTTGTATGCATTGAAGCTCGATGTCTCTCATCATCTTGGTGTCATGGTGGTATGTGGAGAGCATGGTAAGTGTCGTGTATCATCCCTTCTTCTTGGCGTTGAGGCGGGTAGCTTGGCGAAGTACATGTTCTTGTATGATGGCTCCTGTGTCTTCATGTAGTTTCATCATGGTGATAGCGTGCTTGTCGAAGTCCATATTGGTTCTCTCATGAAGAATTGGAGGTGGGTTGTCGCTTCCGAACAAGAACTTGGGTAAAAGCAACTTTCGCATAGAAGAATCGGGCATGCCAATTTTATTTGCCTTTGACAACAAACCATCATGCAAATGGAAATCAACAAATTCTTTTTCAATGTAACACTTGGCAAAAATGGGAACAAAAATTGTGTCGGTGTAGTCAACCTTTGGTAGGACAAGGAGTGGTTGATAACCCACAAGTATAGGGGATCGCAACAGTCTCCGAGGGAAGTAAAACCCAAATTTATTGATTCGACACAAGGGGAAGCAAAGAATACTTATAAGCCTTAACAACTGAGTTGTCAATTCAGCTGCACCTGGAAAAGCACTAGTAACATGGGTGATGTGAAAGCATCAGTAATATGAGAGCAATAGTAACAGTAACACAGAGGCGATGGCACGAGAAAATAGTTGATACTACTTCCAATGACATATAGGACCGAGTGAGTATTTGATGATGAAAGATGGACCGGGGTTCCCAACTATCTACATGATGAGGACATCCCTACTACACCACTACCTCCGTCATCGATAAATGAAGATGAACCTGCTGTGAAGCTCAAGTCCAATGAAGTTCGGATTGGACCAATTACAAGGGCTCGTGCGAAGGTACTTAAACAACAGGTGAACTTGTTTCTAAATGGTACTTTGATTGATGAGAACTTTATACTGCCTAAGTCCTATTACTTATGTATCATCAGGTATCAAGAAGAGACGAGCGTCGCATGAGGAGTAGAGGAGCAGCTGGATATGAAGACGGACGTCAAGATGGACGTGAAGCTGGACATGGACTTGTGGTTGACATTGAAGCTATAGGCATTTGTGTAATCATCATGGTTTAAGCTTGTCGGTTGCCATGTACTCACAGCATATGCACAATTACATTGGTACCACATCACACTCACCCAAGTTCTAGCACTCCAATTCCGAAGGATATTGTGATGGTGTGTTGAATTCTTCTTACATTTCCGTTGTCACTTAGCCATTGTACATGGTAAGGATGGGGATGTTTCTGGAGCGGAGGTTAGAGCTTGGAACATAGTTTGGTGTTTGCAAGGTTGTTAGGTCTTCTCCATCAATGATGACCTTGATTGACTGCCATTCCGAATCTTTGGTCTTCATTGGGGAGTGTATGGGTTGTCAAGATTTTGGTCACAACAAGTATGGGCTGCATCATGCACACATAGGATTTTCTGATCTTCCACTCATCTTCAAGTGTTGTTGCGGCTTGCTCCAAGGCTTCATATGCATCTTCACTTAAGTATTCCACATTGCCATCATCTCGAGTTATCATAACTCTTGTGTTCTTGTATTCAAAGGATTTATGTCCTTGGGCACCACACTTGAAGCAAGTGATGCTACTAGATCCCGTGGAAGCTGAGGACATAGTTGATGGTTCCGCTGAAGCTTGCTGTCTTGATGGAACTTCTTGTTTGCTTGGGAGGGTCCTTGGAGGAACTATCACTTGTGTTGTTTGTGCTGAGGAGGCATTCGTCTTACTTGCGGCGACAAGTTCTTGGACTTTGCACCCTGCTAAGTCTTCTTGCACTTGGCGCCGGCCCTTGTAGCTTGATGAAGCA
>NC_061510.1:140390829-140406157 GCF_022539505.1 Lolium rigidum | reverse complement strand
CAATTACTACATGTATCATTTTCCAATTCCAACCATATAACAATTTAACGAAGAGGAAACTTCGCCATGAATATTATGAGCTAAGAACACATGTGTTCATATGAACCAGCGGAGCGTGTCTCTCTCCCACACAAGCATGATGTAATCCAATTTATTCAAACAAAAACAAAAACAAAAGCACACGAGACGCTCCAAGTAAAGCACATAAGATGTGACCGAATAAAAATATAGTTTCAAGAGAAGGAACTCGATAATTTATCGATGAAGAAGGGGATGCCTTGGGCATCCCCAAGCTTAAACGCTGAGTCTTCTTGATATATGCAGGGATGAACCACCGGGGCATCCCCAAGCTTAGACTTTTCACTCTTCTTGATCGTAGTATATCATCCTCCTCTCTTGACCCTTGAAAACTTCCTCCACACCAAACTCGAAACAACTCATTAGAGGGTTAGTGGACAATAAAAATTAACATGTTCAGAGGTGACACAATCATTCTTAACACTTCTGGACATTGCATAAAGCTACTTGGACATTAATGGATCAAAGAAATTCATCCAACATAGCAAAAGAGGCAATGCGAAATAAAAGGCAGAATCTGTCAAAACAGAACAGTCCGTAAAGATGGATTTTATTAGGCCACCAGACTTGCTCAAATGAAAATGCTCAAATTGAATGAAAGTTGCGTACATATCTGAGGATCACTCACGTAAATTGGCATAATTTTCTGAGTTACCTACAGAGAATTAGACCCAGATTCGTGACGGCAAAGAAATCTGTTTCTGCGCAGTAATCCAAATCTAGTACTTACTTTACTATCAAAGACTTTACTTGGCACAACAAAACACAAAACTAAGATAAGGAGAGGTTGCTACAGTAGTAAACAACTTCCAAGACACAAATATAAAACAAAGTACTGTAGCAAAATAACACATGGGTTATCTCCCAAGAAGTTCTTTCTTTTTAGCCATTAAGATGGGCTCAGCGGTTTTAATGATGCACTCGCAAGAAATAGTATTTGAAGCAAAAGAGAGCATCAAGAGGCAAATTCAAAACACATTTAAGTCTAACATGCTTCCTATGCATAGGAATCTTGTAAATAAACAAGTTCATGAGGAGCAAAGTAACAAGCATAGGAAGATAAAACAAGTATAGCTTCAAAAATTTCAGCACGTAGAGGGTGTTTTAGTAACATGAAAACTTCTACAACCATATTTTCCTCTCTCATAATAACTTTCAGTAGCAACATGAGCAAACTCAACAATATAACTATCACATAAAGCATTCTTATCATGAGTCTCATGCATAAAATTATTACTCTCCACATAAGCATAGTCAAATTTATTAGTTGTAGTGGGAGCAAATTCAACAAAGTAGCTATCATTATTATTCTCATCAAGTGTAGGAGGCATAGTATAATCACAACAAAATTTACAATCCATAGTAGGTGGCGCCAAAAGACCACTATTATTATCATCACAAATAGGAGGCAAAGTATCATCAAAGAAAATTTTCTCCTCAATGCTTGGGGGACTAAAAATATCATGAAAACCAGACTTCCCCAAGCTTAGAACTTTCTATATTATTATCAACAATGGTGTTCAAAGCGTTCATACTAATATTACTACCAGCATGCAAATAAGATTTCATAGGTTTTTTAATTTTCGCATCAAACAATCCATGTTTTAAATCAGGAAATAGAATAAGAAGCTCACTCTTGTACATTATGCCAAACTAGTGTAAACAAGAAACAACAAGATGCAATTGCGGGATCTAAAGGAAATAGCTTCGAGCACACACACGACGGCGCCGAGAAAAATACTTTACCCGAGACCGTAGTATGAGAGCCTTTTACCTTTCCTCCCGGCAACGGCGCCGGAAAAGTGCTTGGCGCGTAGTTGACGAGGGAGAAAAAGTGCTTAGTTGCCGGGCTTGCCAATGTGTGAGTGCCGTTTACCTTCCCTCCCGGCAACGGCGCCGGAAAATAGCTTGATGTCTACGTTCCCCCTCCTTTCACCGTAGACGGTGTTGGGCCTCCAAGAGCGGAGGTTTGTAGAACAGCGGCAAGTTTTCCCTTAAGTGGATCACCCAAGGTTTATCGAACTCGGGGAGGAAGAGGTCAAAGATATCCCTCTCATGCAACCACTGCAACCACAAAGCAAGAAGTCTCTTGTGTCCCCAACACACCTAATAGGTGCACTAGTTCGGCGAAGAGATAGTGAAATACAGGTGGTATGAATAAGTAGTAGCAACGAGTGCGGAAAATAGCTTGCTCGGGCGTGTAGTTGATGGTGGTAGTATTGCAGCGAGTAGTAACGCGATGAAAACGAGTAAACAAGTAGCGATAGCGATATTTAGGAACAAGGCCTAGGGATTACACTTTCACTAGTGGACACTCTCAACATTGATCACATAACGAGAATAGATAAATGCATACTCTACACTTTTGTTGGATGATGAACACATTGCGTAGGATTACACGAACCCTCAATGCCGGAGTTAACAAGCTCCACAATAATGCTCATGTTTTAGTAACCTTTAGTGTAAGATAGATCAACGAGACTAAACCAAGTACTAGCATAGCATGCACACCGTAACCTTCATGCATATGTAGGAGGAATAGATCACATCAATATTATCATAGCAATAGTTAACTTCGCAATCTACAAGAGATCATGATCATAGCATAAACCAAGTACTAACACGGTGCACACACTGTCGTCTTTACACACGTGCGGGAGGAATAGAACTACTTTAATAACATCACTAGAGTAGCACATAGATGAATTGTGATACAAAACTCATATGAATCTCAATCATGTAAAGCGGCTCATGAGATTATTGTATTGAGGTACATAGGAGAGAGATGAACCACATAGCTACCAGGTACGGCCCCGAGCCTCGATGGAGAACTACTCCCTCCTCATGGGAGCAGCAGCGGTGATGAAGATGGCGGTGGAGATGGCAGCGGTGTCGATGGAGAAGCCTTCGGGGCACTTCCCCGCTCCGGCGGGGTGCCGGAACGGAGACTCCTGTCCCCGGATCTTGGCTTCGCGATGGCGGCGGCTGCGGAAGGTTTACGTGGTTTTCGTCGAACGCCCCGAGGTTTTTAGGTCGGGGGCTTTATATAGGCGGAGAGGCGGCGCGGGAGGGCTTACGGGGGGCCCACACCCTAGGGCGCCCCCTTGGCCGCGCGCGGGGTGTGGTGTGGTGGCCCTGCCCCCTTCTCTGGCGGTTCTCGTGTGTTACGGATGCTTCCGGGTAAAATAGGAACCCGGGCGTTGATTTCGTCCGATTCGAGAATATTTCGTTACTAGGATTTCGAAACCAAAAACAGCGAGAAAACGGAGACGGCACTTAGGCATCTTGTTAATAGGTTAGTTCCAGAAAATGCACGAATATGACATAAAGTGTGCATATAACATGTAGATAACATCAATAATGTGGCATGGAACACAAGAAATTATCGATACGTTGGAGACGTATCAACTACTCACACATCAATCCGGAGGCGATCATGGCGATGAAGAGACCTCCGGGAGATGATTCCCCTCTCCGGCAGGGTGCCGGAGGCGATCTCCTGAATCCCCGAGATGGGATTGGCGGCGGCGGCGTCTCTGGAAGGTTTTCCGTATCGTGGCTCTCGGTACTGGGGTATTCGCGACGAAGGCTTTAAGTAGGCGGAAGGGCAGGTCAAGGGGAATCACGAGGGGCCCACACAACAGGCCGGCGCGGCCAGGGCTTGGGCCGCGCCGCCCTGGCGTGTGGCCGCCTCGTGGCCCCACTTCGTTTCCTCTTCGGACTTCTGGAAGCTTCGTGGAAAAATAGGCCCCTGGGCGTTGATTTCGTCCAATTCCGAGAATATTTCCTTACTAGGATTTCTGAAACCAAAAATAGCGAAAAACGACAACTGGCTCTTCGGTATCTCGTCAATAGGTTAGTGCCGGAAAATGCATAATAATGACATATAATATGTATAAAACATGTAAGTATCATCATAAAAGTAGCATGGAACATAAGAAATTATAGATACGTTTGGGACGTATCAATAAGTTTCAGCAGTTGCTTTCAACTTCAACATGTATATCTCATGGATAATTGTCAACACAAAGTAATATGATGAATGCAAATAAGCAAGTATGTAAGAATCAATGCACACAGTTGACACAAGTGTTTGCTTCTAAGATAGAAAGAAGTAGGTAAACCGACTCAACATAAAGTAAAAGAAAGGCCCTTCGCAGAGGGAAGCATGCATTACTCGTGTGCTAGAGCTTTTTATTTTGAAAACATGGAAACAATTTTGTCAACGGTAGTAATAATTCATATGTGCTATGCATAAAACATCCTATAAGTGGCAAGCCTCATGCATCGAATACCAATAGTGCTCGCACCTTGTCCTAATTAGCTCGGATTTCCATGGATTATCATTGCATTACATATGTTTCAACCAAGTGTCACAAAGGGGTACCTCTATGCCACACTGTACAAAGGTCCAAGGAGATAGATCGCCTTTGATTTCTCGGCTTTGATAGATCTCAACTTGAGGACATCCATACCGGGACAACATAGAAAACGAGATAATGGACTCCTCTTTTTAATGCTTAAGCATTCAACAACGAGATAATATTCTCATAAGAGATTGAGGATTAATGTCCGGAAACTTCCACCATGATACATGGCTTTGGTTGGCGGCCCAATGTTCTTCTCTAACAATATGCATACTCAAACCATTTAATCATGACAAATCACCCTTACTTCGAGACAAGACGAACATGCATAGCAACTCACATGATATTCAACAAAGGTGTAACAGTTGATGGCGTCCCCAGAAACATGGTTACCGCTCAACAAGCAACTTATAAGAAATAAGATACATAAGCGACATATTTAATACCACAATAGTTTTTAAGCTATTTCCCCATGAGCTATGTATTGCAAAGACAAAGAATGAAATTTTAAAGGTAGCACGCAAGCAATTTACTTGGAATGGCAGAGAAATACCACATAGTAGGTAGATATGGTGGACACAAATGGCATGGGTTTTGGCACAAGGTTTTGGATGCACGAGAAGCATTCCCTCTCAGTACAAGGCTTTGGCTAGCAAGGTTGTTTGAAGCAAACACAAGTATGAACCGGTACAGCAAAACTTACATAAGAACATATTGCAAGCATTATGAGACTCTACACTGTCTCCTTGTTGCTCAAACACTTTTACCAGAAAATATCTAGACTTTTAGAGAGACCAATCATGCAATCCAAATTTCAACAAGCTCTACGGTAGTTCTCCACTAAAAGGTTCAACACCACATGATGCAAGAGCTTAAACATGATCTATTTGAGAGCTCAAAACAATTGCCAAGTATCAAATTATTCAAGACAATATACCAATTACCACATGGAGCATTTTCTGTTTCCAACCAAATAGCAATGAACGAAGTGGCTTTCAACTTCTCCATGAACATTAAAGTAAAGCTAAGAACACCAGTGTTCATATGAAACAGCGGAGCGTGTCTTTCTCCCACACAAGGAATGCTAGGATCCGATTTTATTCAAACACAAACAAAAATAAAAGCAAACAGACGCTCCAAGTAAAGAACATAAGATGTGACGGAATAAAAATATAGTTTCACTAGAGGTGACCTGATAAGTTGTCGATGAAGGAGGGGATGCCTTGGGCATCCCCAAGCTTAGATGCTTGAGTCTTCTTTAAATATGCAGGGATGAACCACGGTGGCATCCCCAAGCTTAGACTTTTCACTCTTCTTGATCATATTATATCATCCTCCTCTCTTGACCCTTGAAAACTTCCTTCACACCAGACTCAAAATAATCTCATTAGAGGGTTAGTGCATAATCGAAAATTCACATGTTCAGAGAGTACACAATCATTCCTAACACTTCTGGATATTACCCAAAGCTACTGAAAGTTAATGGAGCAAAGTAATCCACTCAACACAGTAAAAGAGGCAATGCGAAATAAAAGGCAGAATCTGTCAAAACAGAACAGTCCGTAAAGACGAATTTTTTCGAGGCACTTAACAGGCTCAGATGAAAAAGCTCAAATTGAATGTAAGTTGCGTACATATCTGAGGATCACGCATGAATTTTTTTCAGCATTTTACGAGTTTCCTACACAGAGATCTACTCAAATTCGTGACAGGTAAAAATCTGTTTCTGCGCAGGAATCCAAATCTAGTATCAACCTTACTATCAAAGACTTTACTTGGCACAACAACATGATAAGGAGAGGTTGCTACAGTAGTAACAACTTCCAAGACACATCAAAACAGTAGTAAAATAAAAACATCATGGGTTATCTCCCAAGAAGTGCTTTTCTTTAACGCCTTTCAGCTAGGCACAGAAAGTGTAAATCAAGTATCGAATGAAGCCTGGTGATCAGGGGGGGTACGTGAGCACCCCTTCTCTACCCGACACGTGTCTAACGACGTTAGTATCTAATTAGTGGTCTCACGTCACGCACGAGCTAACTCAGAACACCTTTCCCTTCTCTGGTGACTCGCCCGAATCGAGCCGAATCTTTACATGGCTGCTCCACCCACCCCTCACCCCATTTCCTCCATGGTCCTGGCGCTAGTGCCCTGAGCCGGGGGCAGCGGGCTGCAGCTGCCATGCGAGCGGGCGCGATTGGTGGCGGAGGATCTCGCGCCCGCGTGGGATTGGAGGCGGCGGGGTGATGGGGACGGTGCGGCCTGCTCCCTTCACTCGATTTGGGCCGCCATGGCGCTCCTCGAGCTCCCTTTGACCTGATTGGAGATGCGATTCGGCACGGGCAAGCGGCAGCAAGCTCTTCTGCTGGAGGCTATGGTCCGCCTCTTCTCGGCCGGACGGAAGAGATACATGGGCGCGCGCGGGAGCCGTTCTCGTAAGATCTAGAACCGAGGCCGGGATGTAAGCAGAGATCGTTTTTTAATCATTTTTGTCCCTTCTTCTATTTTCGGATCTAGAAGGCTGAAGCTCAAAGAAGAAAATCGATGCTGGTAATATCTGCACAGACACTTGTGTGGATTGCAGGATTGGCATGTATTATCAATTGACTTCGTGGATTTTGTTTGGAATGCTTTGTTTTTGAGAACAGACTCTATTTTGGTGTTCATCCATGCTGCAGAAAATTTAAGAATTTATTGGCTCTGCTCCTCCGATTTCTTTAATTTAATGATGAGTGGCTACATGAGATACTGGTTATCTGTTCTTTGTTGAATTTAGGAGGCGTGGTGTGGGGAGCAGAGGGGGATGGGGGGAGATAGGCCGCCGTTGCGTAGAAAGATATCGATGCGCCCGCGGACGAACACCGCTTGGATCGATGCGATGCGGCCTCTGCAAGACAACCTCTGAACAGGAGCGTGTGTGTGCAGCTCCAGGAGCCTTTAGTAGCGTGTGGGCAGGAAATAGGAACCGTCGGTGAGCTGCACGACCTCTTCCTCCTCGGGGGCGCCCTTGAGCAGCTCAGCATCCCGTCGCCGGAGCGTGCCGTCCGAGGGTAGCGGATCCCCTTATCCATGTGTATGTATTGATAAGTTCTCGCTGAGGAGCGCGCCGCCGGGGATGCCGATGCGGCCGGCGGCGACGTGGACAGCGAGCACGACGCGGCCGGCAGGGAGGAGGAGGCGGCGGAAGGGAGGAGCATGGCTGGCCAATTGGAGGAATATGTACAGCCGGATATGGAGTTGCAGGGCGGATGGGGAGAGGAAGAAGACTAGGGGATGCCATGGCTAGTTCGGTTCTGTGCTAGTCTGCTGCAGTACTCACCTCACATGGTGCACAAGACGACAGCTAGAAAACGTGTTCACGTCGTTTGGTCGCCGTGAGATAAAAAGGAACCTAAAAGCAAATCCAACGGTGTCCAGGGGGTGCTCACGTACCCCCCTGAACACCAAATTCACTCTCAATCAAGTATTATCAAAAGAAGAAGCATAAACATCATAATTTTCCTTAAAAACACAACTTGTCGCAGAGGGTACCTTAGATGCTCCATTATCTAAATTTCCCATAGTGGTACTAAGGGTTTTATCAATTTTAGGCTTATAATAATTCTTTGGCTTAGGCACCTTAGAGACATACATGAAATTTTGCTCCTTACCCACATAAGCTTTCTCCTTAAACTTAAGAGAAGAAAAAGTTGAACCCAAGGTTCCCATAGCTTCTTCAAGTTCACCAATCCTATGGGTTTGATTACCATGGATAACATAAGTTTCTGAGATAGCAATTCTTTCATTAATTCCTCCTAGGGATTTATCAAGTTTATCAGTATTATCAAGTAATATTCCCAATTTAGTCTCAACACGTGGAAGAATTTTCTCTATGGATTCCAACTTTTTCATGACATCCTCAAGAGAGATTTCAATTTTAGCTTCATTAACAGGTGGTATTCCAACTAGACTCTCAATGATGCAACTAGCTTCTAAAGCAGGAGTGCCTAGGAAATTACCCCCCGCAAGAGTATCAAGAACATACCTATTCCAGCAAGAGATACCAACATAAAAGTTCCTAAGGAGGATAATAGTGGAGTGTTTCTTAGTGCACCTATGATGAGCATCACTAATTCTATACCAAGCATCTTTAAAACTTTCTCCCCCTTGTTGCTTAAACGAACGAACTTCAACTTCAGGATTACTCATTTTAGCAATTATAAAAATAAACTAAGCAAACTAAATTAAATAAAGTAAATGCAAGTAACTAATTTTTTTGTGTTTTTGATATAAAGAAAGCAAACAAAACAGAAAAGAAAATAAATTAAAGCAAGACAATAAACAAAGTAAAGAGATTGGGTGTGAGAGACTCCCCTTGCAGCGTGTCTTGATCTCCCCGGCAACGGCGCCAGAAAACAGTCTGTTGCCGTGGGAGTTGGAAATCCCTGGGGTATAATTTTTTCTTCAGATCCCCGGCAACGGCGCCAGAAAACAGTCTTGATGGCGCGTGATGCACACGTCCGTTGGGAACCCCAAGAGGAAGGTGTGATGCGCACAGCAGCAAGTTTTCCCTCAGAAAGAAACCAAGGTTATCGAACCAGTAGGAGATGAAGGCCACGTGAAGGTTGTTGGTGGAGGAGTGTAGTGCGGCGCAACACCAGGGATTCCGGCGCCAACGTGGAACCCGCACAACACAATCACAATACTTTGTCCCAACTTAACGGTGAGGTTGTCAATCTCACCGGCTTGTCTGTAAACAAAGGATTAAACGTATGGTGTGGAGAATGATGTTTGTTTGCGAAGAACAACAGAGAACGAGAGATTGCGGTAGATTGTATTTCAGATGTAAAAGAATGGACCAGGGTCCACAGTTCACTAGTGGTGTCTCTCCAATAAGATAAATAGCATGTTGGGTGAAAAAATTACGGTTGGGCAATTGACAAATAGAGAGGGCATAACAATGCACATACATATCATGATGACTACTATGAGATTTACTTAGGGCATTACGACAAATAACATAGACCGCTATCCGGCATGCATCTATGCCTAAAAAGTCCACCTTCGGGTTAGCATCCGCACCCCTTCCGGTATTAAGTTGCAAACAACAGACAATTGCATTAAGTATGGTGCGTAATGTAATCAACACAAATATCCTTAGACAAAGCATTGATGTTTTATCCCTAGTGGCAACAGCACATCCACAACGTTAGAACTTTCTGTCAATGTCCCAGATTCAATGGAGGCATGAACCCACTATCGAGCATAAATACTCCCTCTTGGAGTTACAAGTATCAACTTGGCCAGAGCCTCTACTAGCAACGGAGAGCATGCAAAAACATAAACAACACATATATGATAGATCAATTAATCAACTTGACATAATATTCCATATTCATCGGATCCCAACAAACACAACATGTAGCATTACAAATAGATGATCTTGATCATGATAGGCAGCTCACAAGATCTAAACATGATAGCACAAGAGGAGAAGACAACCATCTAGCTACTGCTATGGACCCATAGTCCAAGGATGAACTACTCACGCATCAATCCGGAGGCGGGCATGATGATGTAGAGCCCTCCGGCGATGATTCCCCTCTCCGGCGAGGTGCCGGAGGCGATCTCCTGAATCCCCCGAGATGGGATTGGCGGCGGCGGCGTCACAGTAACTTTTCTCGTATCGTGGCTCTCGGTAATAGGGTTTTCGCGACGGAGAGAATATATAGGCGAAGGGGCAGAGTCGGGGGACGCTCGAGGGGCCCACCCCATAGGGCGGCGCGCCCAGAGGTGGGGTCGCGCCCCCCTAGGGTGTGGCCGCCTCGTCGCCCCTTTTCGTCTCCTCTTCGGACTTCTGGAAGGCTCCGTGCAATATAAGACCGTGGGCTTTGTTTCGTCCAATTCCGAGAATATTTCCTGTGTAGGATTTCTGAAACCAAAAACAGCAGAAAACAGGAACTGACGCTTCGGTATCTTGTTAATAGGTTAGTGCCGGAAAATGCATCAAACGATATAAAGTATGAATAAAACATGTAGGTATTGTCATAAAACTAGCATGGAACATAAGAAATTATAGATACGTTTGAGACGTATCAGCGCCAAAAAAAACCCACTAGGGCTAAACAATTATACAACCAAACTCGAGCAAAACTCAAACTTGGCAAAAAAAAATAACTTTGTGATCATATCAACATGATTATCATAAGTACTTATCTTACATACGTTTAGTTTAACTTATGCAACAATTCCGCAAACATAATGATACTCGACATCAATATGCTTTGTCCCCTAATAAAATATTTGATCTTTGGTAAGGTATACTCCCTCCGTCCACGAATAATTGTATATTTTCCTTTTTCTAGAAGTCAAACATTTTCAAATTTAACCAAATGTTTACACAAAATTAGCAACATATGTGATATCAAGTTAGTATATTATTGAACTACGTGTCAAGATGGATCTATAGATATTAATTTAGTGTCATAAATGGTGTTTTTTTTCTACGAAGTTGGTTGAAGTTAATAAAGTTTGACTTAAGACATATCCAAACGTACACATATTTGAGGACGGATGGAGTATGTCACTTTAACTGTCAGAAAATAGAGAAATGCAAGAATTATCTCCATTAAACTCACCATACAAACCTTTCAACCAAACATAATCTTTACAAGGTTCAAAAATAGCCATGTATTCTGCTTCGGTTTTAGATTAGACAATAATAGGTTGTACCATTTCTTTCCAACTCACAACACATCCATCAACAGTTAACTCATAACCTTTATGGGACCTACTCTTATTCAAGTTGACAGCAAAATCTGAATCTACATAGCCAATGAGTCTCTCATCGGTCTTGCAAAATTTCAAGGAATGTGCCACGAAGATACCTGAAAATCCACTAAACAACTTCTAAATCTATTTTTTTTATCAAGATTAGCCATGTATTGACCACAAAAATAATAGCATATGATAAATCAGGACTAGAACAAACCATGGCATAAATCAAAGAACTAACAACACTAAAACATAAAAGTAGTGAAATGTACTCAAAATCTTCATCATGTGTAGGACATTGGGAAGCTGGCAATTTCAAGTGAGGAGCAATTGGAGTATAATAGTCTTAGGATCTATCATATTGAAATGTTGTAGGATTTTCTTAATGTAACTATGTTGACTAAGAAATAACAAATTAGATTTTATGTCCCTTCTAGTTTTCATACATAATATTCTTTTTATTAGCACCAAAATCCTTCGTATCGAACTTATTATTTAATTGTGTCTTTTAAGTACTGATCTTTTTATTGCTCTTGGCAGGAATCAACATATCATCAATATATAACAGCAATTACATAGGTGATCTATCAATAAATTTAATATATATGCAGTTATCATACCGTGTAAGCGTAAACTAATAAAACTATTTATACCACTTTCTTGGAGATTGTTTCAGGTTATAAATGGACATCTTTAGTTTGCAAACAAGATCCTTCCTACGAGACACTACAAAACTTTCAGGTTGGTCCATTTATACTTCTCCTCAAGTTCTCCATGAAGAAACCAGTCTTCACATCTAACCTCTCAAACTCAAGATCATGCATAGCCATAACACCAACATATGCACAAATGAAATTATGCTTTATAAACGTAAAGAATACATCAATATAATCAAAACTTAGAATCTCTCTCAAAAAATTTGCTACCAACATTGCTTTAAATTTTGTAGGCTCATTAGTAGACAATCATTTTTTTTCTTTTGAAGATCCACTTAGAGCGGACAATCTTTTTTGTTTGTTCAGGAAACCGTACAATCTCATGTGCCATTTTTCTCAAGCAATTGTATCTTCTCTTGCATTGCAGAAATACATTTATTACGGTCAACGAATGCATCACTTTTAGTATATGTAGCAGGTTCAGAATCATTCTCCACCTATTCAGCACAACTCAAAACATAATGAGTAATAATACATTGTTCAATTGACTGTGAGTGAGAACTTTTGTTTCTCCTCGGTCTATGAGTAACGATAGAATTATTTGTTTGACGAAAATATGTAGTATGAATACTGAGCAACAATCATTATCATTTTGATCAAACTCACTTACTTTCTCCTCTACGTGCTCCATCTACACGCTAATTTTCGTTTGCTCATCTACAGAAACATCAGAAAGATCAAAAGCGTCATAGATCGTCTCATGATACATAATAGCTCATTTAAAACGACATTCTTGTTCACCACGATCTTATGTTGTATCGTTACGGTAGACTGAAACTCCGCCTCAATGAACGACGCTTCCGCTCATCCCGCCTAGTGTCGAGAGAGCTAAAGTGAAACTCTCACATACATGTTCCTTAATGAGACTAGCTCGCTAAATGGTACAGCCCTCGCTAATGAATTAGCAAGTACTGACCGGTCACGTTATCCTCACGGTTCCTCAGGGTGCCTTCAAGGTTAGTATCAGCAAAGGCGTATCTACCTAGGCACTATCAACTTCAACCTAGGATACTAAGTGGGATTTCATCTAATTCCTACATGCAATGCATTTTGGTTTTTTCTAATATAAATTTTAACAATTAAAATTTGAACTAGCTGCCACAATTCAATCGTGAGGCCGTCATGCTGGCGGTGTTGGATTATGCGGATAATTAAGTAGGCACTGCCGTAACATATCTTATTGTTTTCAGGTTGCCGATGAATTCCACATAAATGGCACTAGTCGATCGGGAATTAGCTTAATTACAATTCGACTTTTAAACAACCTGTAAAAATAGGATCGTGTTGTGATAGTGCTGGCATGAGTTGCAATTGAGATTTTTGTCTAGTACAGTTCAGAAAAAATGTTTGGATTGCATGATTTACAACATATGGGTAGCAACTGTTCCAGGCCATTGCCACTCATGAAATTCGATGACATCACTTACTGGCTTAATTCTAGTCAGAATTAGTCACTCATAGATGACATCACGTACTAGCATAATTATCAGTCAGAATTAGTCACACTTCGATGACATCACTTACTAGAGTTTTGCGGACATGAATCATGCTGCATGTTCTGCAGATTCCTGCAGATTCTCATGACAAGACTCACAACCTCAATTGTTCCACACTCTGCAAAGAAACATCAAAATGTTGAAACAAAATACTCCGTACCAACTATAAAGCCATGACCGAAACGGTTCCACCACTCGCGTCACCTCCTCGAGGCGACCGGGGGGCAAAAACCCTAACCTCCGCCGCTCCTCCCCCCTCTGTCCCCCCTCCTCGTCGCTCCCTGAGGTGCCGCTGGGTCAGGCTCGAGATGCCGGTGATGGGGGCGCTGAGGATCTGAGCCCTTGGCTCCCCGCGCGTCGTATGGATGGAGGAGCCTCGCGCCGGGTTCGCCGCGGCTGATGCGGCCTCAGTTCTTCCTCCGGTGTCGATGGCTGGCCTAGCTCAGCTGTGGGCTCGGGAGGACTCGACCGACGGTCTCCTCGGTGGGGGTTCGGGATCTCAGGCGGCGGTTGTGTTGCTCTTAATTTAATTTAAAGCTAGCCTTAGGCCTTATGTTAAAAAAAAAAGGAAACTGCTGGGCGTCCCCCGGGGGATCTGATTTCCCAGCCCCCGGGTCGCCAGCCGTCGGATCGACCATCTTGGACGGCCAGATCTGGTTTTACTGAATGTAGCAAAAAAGCACCTCCCGGTAGCAAAAAATAACCCCTTTTTTGCTACATTGTAGCAAAAAACGGTTCAGTCATGAAATCAAATAAAAAGGCTGAGCTCGCCGGAGACCTCGCCGGAGAGCTCGCCGGAGACCTCGCAGCAAAAAAAATTCTATTGTAGCAGAAAAATGCTAATGTAGCAAAACCCAATATCATCGGAAAATGTTGACGAAAACCTCGCCGGAGACCTCGTAGCAAAATTTCTATACTAAAGTAGCAAAACAACAAAACAATTATAGCAAAAAAAAGATAGCTGCCATCATTTTTTACAAGTCAACCTTGCTGTAGACATTGATAGAGAATTTGCCGGTGACCTCACCGGAGACATCGCCGGAGATAACATAGCAAAAATAATTTACTATTATAGCAAAATCACACAATGTTTGTAGCACAAATTATATGGTATTATAGCAAAAATGATCTTAGAACTCGCCGGAGACATCGTAGCAGCAAATTTTCAGTACCAAATTAGCAAAACAGCAGAACAATTGTAGCCGAAAAATTGTATAATCTTAGCATCAGTGTTTTTATTATACAACAGCCCTCTAAACAGAGATGCCACCGCCGTAGCACCTCGCACCCACCACTGGTAGTACATCGCCATCGACGAGATCTCCTCCAACCTCCGCTCTGCAGCGGTTTGCTCCGCCCCCGTCCCCCGTGCTTCTCCACTGCTGGCGCGCCCCCAGCGACGAGCGGCCCCTTCGCCGGCGCGCAAGTCCGCGAGCTCCCGCGTGGAGGAAGCCGACGACGAGCGGCCCCTTCGCCGGCGCGCAAGTCCGCGAGCTCCCGCATGGAGGAAGCCGACGACGAGCTGGACGCAGTGGCGAAGGGCGGATCTCAGTGGGAGGGGTGAGGGCACTACGACGCCGTCCATCGTCCTTGCGGGTGAGGAGGGACCACCAGCGGCGGTTGGGGGCAGGTGGCGTTCCGCGAGGAGGAGGCCGCCGCGGAACTCGTGCTGGGTCGACTGGCGGAGCTCGTGCTGGGGCGGACGACGGTGTGGCGGCGCCGGCGAGTGGCGGAGCAGCGTGGGCTGTGGACGGAAACGGCAGGCGGCCATGGCCCCGTGCGAATCGAAGAAATTTCAGTGGGCGTTGGAGAATTTGGGGGCGATTTACACAAAAATAACCCAAAACTGAAAGAAAAACACAGACTGACCCTCTGGCGAAACTATTTCACGGATCTAACCCTTTTGTGTGGCGCCCCT
>NC_061510.1:140335843-140390729 GCF_022539505.1 Lolium rigidum | reverse complement strand
AGCCAAAACATCACTCCCTGCTCCAAGACGCTATCTTTATATGCTAGCTTGACAGAGTAGAGCAGATTGATGCAATAAACATGCATCTGCCTATCTCCTTTTCAAAACCCCATGAAAGAAACATGTGCATTTCGATTTCTTGATCATAAAATTAGTGCTTTAAAATACTAGTCATGTGCACGCACAAATGCTAAATACACACAATATATCACAAGAAAAACTAGCTCCACACTACAATAAACATCACACAATCACTCTGTTCTGATGAGGTAAAAGTCAGTCTCAACAACTGAAAAGAACACAAGTATTTGGGAGAAAGCCACTCCCATTTTCCCAATATAATCCCAAACTACGTCCACGCAGGAAATGAACCAGATACAAACAGGTGGGAGGAACACAGGGTTTGTGTCTACAAAATCAGCAACTGAGATTACAATGAATTTCAACTAAATCAAACAAATGAATGAAAAATTGAGCTTACAGAACCAGAAACAGCACAAGGATGTCAGGCTATGAACAAAGGAATCTAATGAAACTGAGTACTCGATCAGGATAGGCCAGGTTAGAAGGTGCTGCTGCTTTCGCTGGCAGAGATCGAGCTGCTCTCTGACTTCACAACTGGATGCCCTTTGCTGATGTCCAAACCCTGGAGCCGCGCAAGATGGTCCTGCTGCATGATATCTGAGAGTGTGTTTGGGTGGGAGAGCATCTGATGGTTTGGTACATTCGGATGAGGTGGGTGGAATGGGGGTGGAAACCGGGCACCACCCTGGTGCTGGGCTGTGTTTTGCTGGGATTGCGGGAAGAAGGAAGAGTTGTATAGGACATGTTGCAATCCCATGCTATATGCGTCACTGGAATTTGACATCTCACCGGTGGCCATCTTAAGCCTCTCCACTTCCTGCTTCAGGGCGTCATTCAGAGCTGCACGATATACCAGGTTTTTCACATCATTAGGCATAGGTATTCTAACTAAAGCAAATTACAGTCACCACTTTGTTCTACACTGGTCCAATACAAATCACTCTGCTCCTCATATTATAGGTATTCTAACAAATGCAATATATGTGGTGATTTGATAAAGCCAAACGAAACCTTATTCCAGGTGTCCCTTACAAGGAGAAACATAAAGTACATGTATAATACTGCAAATAAGAAAAGGGCACCGGATGACTAATATAATGTCAAAATTTACTTTCACTGGGAACAATGACTCAAGCAATGGAAAAACTATAAGCCTAGACTGACTTGCAGTGAGGAAACAGAAAATGATTACTGTTTTGGATGACATCTAATATCAGTTCCAAGACATGCCAGATTTATAAATAGTTATGTTACTGAAAAGTATTAAACTGAAAACTACAGTATCATTATTAATCTAATCAAGGGAAAAATGATTACCATCACGCAATTGAGCTTGTTGCTCCATGGCCTGCAACCTTATCTTGAGCTCTGCATTTTCTGAAGAAAGCCCAGTTGTATCTCTCTGCGAGTTAATAAAACACAACATTTAATGGGCATCAAGTCATTCAACTCAACAGAGCAGCAATCCTAGAAGCTTGATGCTCCTTCAAAGTCAACAGCATAAAAATATAGCAACCCCTAGTCCCTAGAACGAGACAGTCAAAGTCAACAATCAACACAATTATTTATTCTCTCATGCAGAGAATCAGGATTAACTCTCCTAAAAGCTCCCATAACAACATATACTAATCCAATGGGTCTATAGATTTATCACAGCATGTGCAAGTCCTAGTCCATACATGATTACATTCAAAGAAGCCAGATTCGATCTGCAAAGAAGCTCTAATCTGGTAGTTGCCTAGTAATTACGATATACGGCCAGCTTATTTTGCTACTGCAAAAAACTACATGGACTTACTGTGCCTGATACCCATGAGACAACAGATAGACGAAAAGCAAGCGGTAAAAGTGTACCTGAAATAGTGTGAGCTGAGCTGAGAGAGTAGTCGCTTCAGTCTGAAGAGTTTGAACCTTCCTCTCAAGTTCTGTCATATAACGAGCCTTTCTTTCTTTTGATCGAGCCGCAGATTGTCTATTTGCTAGAATTCTGCACGACAACAAGCTCAGAGAGTTAACACAAGTTTCCAACTATTTTGAATCTTGTTAGGAAAAAAATCTTGGATATTAAAGACTATGGGGCCTAGCAGAACTCATGCATTGTAAATGCACCTTCAACTAGTAATGCCTAAGTATTTGTATTGTAAATGCACCTTCAATTTCCTTTTTCATGACAAACAGAATGCACAAATTCAAAGCACCCATGGGTCAGGATCCTAAAAAAATAGACTGTGCCATAAGAGCCAGAACAATCTTACTTAGAACATTATATGGCTGAAACCTGGCTGTACACATAACTGATGCATCACATCATTTAGAAGAAAATGAGAATTTCAGAAATGAAAATCCAACTGTTTACAGCTAGCTAGCAGATAACTTCTCTACAGTGTGATGTCACTTTCACCAATTTGATTGGCTATGAATGACTTGAAGGAATGATTCCAACAGAAAAGTGTAGGCGAGAAAGGAAAACCCTGTCATGTATCAGCTATCATTGGTCTCCTACTTCCTTTCGCAATCAAGCCATTCAATTAGTCATAATAAATTTGCACGCCCCACGAGTCTAGTGTGTAGCCTGCTCCCTTTCTATGCATCGTTAGTAAGCCCATAGCAGCAGTCTAATCCTGAAAACTAAATCGCGTCTCAGCACGCTGCAAGTAAGAAATTAAGTGAGTCACAGCAGCTACCCTTTTACTGGAAAAGAAATCTTGGTTAACTACCCAACTCTCCAGCACTATACGTACAGCCCAGGCATCTAACAGGAACAGGCAGTTATCCATAATCCCACCAACCAAGCTCATAACTTCCAACCTGCCAGCCAACCATCCAACAGCATCTACCCACACACAGTACGTACGTACACAAGGCCAAAATGAGCATCGTTACCCTAAGCTGTAGGCATTTCTGTAAAGAAAAGCATGATAGTAATTGTACTTGAATTCCTCACGTCATCGCCCGCCACCTCGGAGGAACGAAAGAAGTGATCTATAGCGTAGGACGGAGGAGTGAGTGTAATAGGAAGAGATCGGGGAAAAGGCGGCACCTTTTGGCTCGCTTGGGGTCAATGGCTGCAAGCTCTGCGAGCTGCTCGGGGGACATGGCCTTCTTGGCCTCGAGGACGTCGGCGAGCGCCTGTGCGGCGGCGGCGTCCTTCCTTGCGGCGCTGGCGGCGGCGGAGAAGAGGCCGGAGCCGTCGACGGAGCTGCTGTAGCGGTGCTTGGGCCGCGGCGGGGAGGAGGTCTCGGCGTCGCGGTCGCGGTCGGCGGCGGGGCCGGAGGAGATCTTCTCGATGTCCATGAATGTGGAGAAGAGGTCGTCCTCGGAGCCGATCTCGTCGAAGGCCGCGGAGGCGTCGGCGCTGGCGAGGTCGAGGTCGTCCGGGAGGCGGAAGGCGACCTCAGATCTGGCGCGGCGGTGGTGCGCGCCGCGCATGGCGTTGGCGTTGGCGGCCATGGACGGGGAGGGCGGCGGGAAGGGGCGGGGCGGCGGATCGGCGGGCTTGGGCTGCTGCATTGGTTGGGGGAGGCGGCGCGGTCGGGTGGTCGGGCCGGCCGGGGAGTGGAGGAGGAGGTGGTGTAGATAGGACGCGCTGCCGCTGCTGTGTTATTCCTGTAGCTCTCGGGTTTGGTTTGGTTTGGTTTTTAGAGGAGAGAGGTGGAGTGGGATCTGGGACTGTGATGTGTGTGAGATGAGGAAGGAGGAATGGGAATGGGTGATGCGAGCGCTCACGTGGGCGACCGGACGGACGAGCTCTTCCTTATTCGTCCCCGGTGCGGGTCGGCCTCGTGCTGCGACCGCCCGGCGTGGTGCTGCTGGAACTGGTTTCGGTACACGCACTGACGCACGTAAGAACATCCATATTAGACTGTGTTTGGTTAACTGGACTGATTTCTTAAACCACTGTGTTAGCGGAGCGACCTATTTCGGACGTTTAAATAGAAGCGTCAATCACCTCGCGTCCGTTTGCATCGGGTGACTCCAGCGGCACGATGCATATTTTTTTTCATTCATAAAAGTCATAATTTACATTAATCAAAAACTTTAAAAAATTCATAAAGGCGTGCTAAAACAAGGTACTGCCTACTACTCGTCGTCGGTGACGACATCGATGAACTCCGGCGTCGACCATGAAAGCTGGTACGCCAGCAGTGGAGGAGCAAGGGTAGGTTGCGGCAATTGCGACCAGGCCGTCGCCTACACAGGAGGCTGTGGTGAAGGTGGCCATGGATCCTAGGCCGAGCAGCAGCGGCGCACCGTCGTTGGAACGCGTCGGCGTGGCCGGAGGAGTCGCCAGCCTCCCATGCACGAGCGTCGACTCGCGGAGCTGGATTGCGAGCCCGTCCCACATAGCGAGCTCGTTGAGCTAGTCGAGCTCACTATTGGCCAGTGTATGGTAATGGCCGCGTCCTCGCTAATGTCCAACGGCTGGGTCTCCGGATCCCACGCCGGCCCGCCGTCGTCGTGGCCGTAGTCTGCGCGCTCTACCTGCTCGTCCTCGTCCGCGTCCTCCTCGTCGTTCCTTCAAGAGGCTCGGACATCATCTCGTCTTCAATGTCCTTCAATGTCCTGCCACGCGGCGCCGCCCAGCAGCGCACGCTTGAGGAAGCCGAGGCGCGCCATTAACGCGGCCCTGAAAAGCTGCAGCGCGCCGCCCGTAAGTAATGTCGCGGAAGACGAAACATATGTGCCCCTGCCAGGCGGGCCCGTGCGAGGACCGGGCGGATGACCGATGCGTCAGTGTAGCGTCCACAGAGACGCAAACCTGGCGCATTTTTGGGTTAGATTTGCGTCGCTGCGAAGGGCTGATACTCACAAGTATAGGATGTGTATCGTAGTACTTTCGATAAATAAGAGTGTCGAACTCAACGAGAAATAGAAGGTATTAATGAGCAGTTTTGATCGCTGATTCACTGTAAACACTAGCAAACAGGTTTGGAGGGGTATTTGGTATTGCAGATAAATAAAGTACGCGTAAATAAAATGCAGTAATAATAATTGCAGCGAGTGGCCCAATCCTTTCTATAGCAAAGGACAATCCGGTTATTGTTCTTATGATGACCAAACGTTCCTAAGAACACAAGGGAATTTTGTCAAGTGCTTTCGCTTCACATAACTGAATAATCTTCAATAGTTTGGTAAGTGTTGCGTTGGTGAACCTATGCTAATGTACTACTGATACGTCTCCGACGTATCGATAATTTCTTATGTTCCATGCCACATTATTGATGTTATCTACATGTTTTATGCACACTTTATGTCATATTCGTGCATTTTCTGGAACTAACCTATTAACAAGATGCCGAAGTGCCGATTCTTGTTTTCTGCTGTTTTTGGTTTCGGAAATCCTAGTAAGGAAATATTCTCGGAATTGGACGAAATCAAAGCCCGGGGGCCTATTTTTCCACGAAGCTTCCGGAAGTCCGAAGACGAGACGAAGAGGGGCCACGGGGTGGCCAAACCCTAGGGCGGCGCGGCCCCACCCCCGGCCGCGCCGGCCTATGGTGTGGGCCCCCCGTGCCGCCTCTTGACTTGCCCTTCCGCCTACTTAAAGACTCCGTGACGAAACCCCCGCATCGAGAGCCACGATACGGAAAACCTTCCGGAGACGCCGTCGCCGCCGATCCCATCTCGGGGGATCCAGGAGATCGCCTCCGGCACCTCGCCGGAGAGGGGAATCATCTCCCGGAGGACTCTACGCCGCCATGGTCGCCTCCGGTGTGATGTGTGAGTAGTCTACCCCTGGACTATGGGTCCATAGCAGTAGCTAGATGGTTGTCTTCTCCCCATTGTGCTATCATTGTCGGATCTTGTGAGCTGCCTATCATGATCAAGATCATCTATCCGTAATTCTATATGTTGCGTTTGTTGGGATCCGATGAATAGAGAATACTTGTTATGTTGATTATCAAAGTTATGCTTATGTGTTGTTTATGATCTTGCATGCTCTCCGTTACTAGTAGATGCTCTGGCCAAGTAGATGCTTGTAACTCCAAGAGGGAGTATTTATGCTCGATAGTGGGTTCATGCCTGCATTGACACCTGGGACAGTGACAGAAAGTTCTAAGGTTGTGTTGTGCTTGTTGCCACTAGGGATAAAACATTGATGCTATGTCTAAGGATGTAGTTGTTGATTACATTACGCACCATACTTAATGCAATTGTCCGTTGCTTGCAACTTAATACTCGAGGGGTTCGGATGATAACCTCGAAGGTGGACTTTTTAGGCATAGATGCGGTTGGATGGCGGTCTATGTACTTTGTCGTAATGCCCAATTAAATCTCACTATACTCATCATGATATGTATGTGCATTGTCATGCTCTCTTTATTTGTCAATTGCCCAACTGTAATTTGTTCACCCAACATGCTTGTTCGTCTTATGGGAGAGACACCTCTAGTGAACTGTGGACCCCGGTCCAATTCTCTTTACTGAAATACAATCTCATTGCAATACTTGTTTTATTGTTTTCTCTGCAAACAATCATCTTCCACACAATACGGTTAATCCTTTGTTACAGCAAGCCGGTGAGATTGACAACCTCCACTGTTTCGTTGGGGCAAAGTACTTTGGTTGTGTTGTGCATGTTCCACGTTGGCGCCGGAATCCCGGTGTTGCGCCGCACTACATCTCGCCGCCATCAACCTTCAACGTGCTTCTTGGCTCCTCCTGGTTCGATAAACCTTGGTTTCTTTCCGAGGGAAAACTTGCTGCTGTCCGCATCATCCCTTCCTCTTGGGGTTGCCCAACGAACGTGTGAAATACACGCCATCAAGCATATTTTCTGGCGCCGTTGCCGGGGAGATCAAGACACGGCTGCAAGGGGAGTCTCCACTTCTCAATCTCTTTACTTTGTTTTTGTCTTGCTTTATTTTATTTACTACTTTGTTTGCTGCATTATATCAAAACACAAAAAAATTAGTTGCTAGTTTTACTTTATTTGCTATCTTGTTTGCTATATCAAAAACACAAAAAAATTAGTTACTAGCATTTACTTTACTTATTTCATCATGTTTTCTTTTAATTTTACCACAAAGAACATACCGGTAGGACGTGGGTCTATAGTTGGGAGAAATAATATAGAAGAATTCTTCAACCATGTTAGTACCATTGAAAATTTTGAAGATAGACACTTGGTAGACCTTGCGCCTACTTATGAAATTGCTTGCTGCGCATTTAGTTCGCTTGTTGGAAACTAAATTTGTTAATCTTAATCCTATAATCCAACACATGTTTTTCACACTTGGTGATATGGAAGAAGGGGAAAAGAAAGATTTTGTTTTAGAAACCCTTCTTAGAGAATTTGGTGGTCTAGCAAGAGAAGCTAGAAAGGTCTTTGCTAAATTTAATATGCTTGGTTCTCCTACTAATTTTGTTAGTCTTTTTGAAAAGATGGATATGGATAGAATAAGATACACTAATAATATTGATGATGGTGGGGAGATCAAAGCACCAATACCATGTAAGCTCCTAGCTATGAATGATGCGCTAGAAAATAACTATGCTTGGCTTGTTCCCGAAAATTTGTTTGATGAGAGTAGCATGCCTAAAACTAATGAAAAGGGAGATGCTAAAACTTATGTATCTAATATACTATGCCTGGTTGAGAAAACTCCGCACCCCGCTGTAGAAGTACCACCCTTCGATAATACTTGATACACACTTTCTGCGCCTAGCTGAAAGGCGTTAAAAAACGCTTATGGGAGACAACCCATGTTTTTACCTACAGTACTTTGTTTTTATTTTGTGTCTTGGAAGTTGTTTACTACTGTAGCAACCTCTCCTTATCTTAGTTTTGAGTTTTGTTGTGCCAAGTTAAGCCGTTGATAGAAAAGTAAGTACTAGATTTGGATTACTGCGCAGTTCCAGATTTCTTTGCTGTCACGAATCTGGGTCCACCTCCCTGTAGGTAGCTCAGAAAATTATGCCAATTTACGTGCATGATCCTCAGATATGTACGCAACTTTCATTCAATTTGAGCATTTTCATTTGAGCAAGTCTGGTGCCATTTTAAAATTCGTCAATACGAACTGCTCTGTTTTGACAGATTCTGCCTTTTATTTCGCATTGCCTCTTTTGCTATGTTGGATGAATTTCTTTGATCCACTAATGTCCAGTAGCATTATGCAATTTCCAGAAGTGTTAAGAATGATTGTGTCACCTCTAAATTGTTATATGGTTGGAATTGGAAAATGATACATGTAGTAATTGCTATAAATGTCTTGGGTAATGTGATACTTGGCAATTGTTGTGCTCATGTTTAAGCTCTTGCATCATATGCTTTGCACCCATTAATGAAGAATACATAGAGCATGCTAAAATTTGGTTTGCATATTTGGTTTCTCTAAGGTCTAGATAATTTCTAGTATTGAGTTTGAACAACAAGGAAGACGGTGTAGAGTCTTATAATGTTTTCAATATGTCTTTTATGTGAGTTTTGCTGCACCGGTTCATCCTTGTGTTTGTTTCAAATAAGCCTTGCTAGCCTAAACCTTGTATCGAGAGGGAATACTTCTCATGCATCCAAAATACTTGAGCCAACCACTATGCCATTTGTGTCCACCATACCTACCTATACTACATGGTATTTTCCCGCCATTCCAAAGTAAATTGCTTGAGTGCTACCTTTAAAATTCCATCATTCACCTTTGCAATATATAGCTCATGGGACAAATAGCTTAAAAACTATTGTGGTATTGAATATGTAATTATGCACTTTATCTCTTATTAAGTTGCTTGTTGTGCGATAACCATGTTTACTGGGGAACGCCATCAACTCATTGTTGAATTTCATGTGAGTTGCTATGCATGTTCGTCTTGTCTGACGTAAGGGCGATCTACACTGAGTTGAATGGTTTGAGCATGCATATTGTGAGAGAAGAACATTGGGCCGCTAACCAAAGCCATGATCCATGGTGGAAGTTTCAGTTGTGGACAAATATCCTCAAGTCTCTAATGAGAAAAGAATTAATTGTTGTTGAATGCTTAAAACATTAAAAGAGGAGTCCATTATCTGTTGTCTATGTTGTCCCGGTATGGATGTCTAAGTTGAGAATAATCAAAAGCGAGAAATCCAAATACGAGCTTTCTCCTTAGACCTTTGTACAGGCGGCATAGAGGTACCCCTTTGTGAAACTTGGTTAAAGCATATGTATTGCGGTGATAATCCGGGTAGTCCAAGCTAATTAGGACAAGGTGCGGGCACTATTGGTACACTATGCATGAGGCTTGCAACTTATAAGATATAATTTACATGATGCATATGCTTTATTACTACCGTTGACAAAATTGTTTCATGTTTTCAAAATCAAAGCTCTAGCACAAATATAGCAATCGATGCTTTTCCTCTATGAGGACCATTCTTTTACTTTCAATGTTGAGTCAGTTCACCTATTTCTATCCACCTCAAGAAGCAAACACTTGTGTGAACTGTGCATTGATTTCTACATACTTGCTTATTGCACTTATTATATTACTCTATGTTGACAATATCCATGAGATATACATGTTACAAGTTGAAAGCAACCGCTGAAACTTAATCTTCTTTTGTGTTGCTTCAATACCTTTACTTTGAATTATTGCTTTATGAGTTAACTCTTATGCAAGACTTATTGATGCTTGTCTTGAAGTGCTATTCATGAAAAGTCTTTGTTTTATGATTCACTTGTTTACTCATGTCATACATATTATTTTGATCGCTGCATTCACTACATATGCTTTACAAATAGTATGATCAAGATTATGATGGCATGTCACTCCGGAAATTATACGTGTTATCGTTTTACCTGCTCGGGACGAGCGAGAACTAAGCTTGGGGATGCTGATACGTCTCCGACGTATCGATAATTTCTTATGTTCCATGCCACATTATTGATGTTATCTACATGTTTTATGCACACTTTATGTCATATTCGTGCATTTTCCGGAACTAGCCTATTAACAAGATGCCGAAGTGCCGATTCTTTGTTTTCTGCTGTTTTTGGTTTCGGAAATCCTAGTAAGGAAATATTCTCGGAATTGGACGAAATCAAAGCCCAGGGGCCTATTTTTCCACGAAGCTTCCAGAAGTCCGAAGACGAGACGAAGAGGGGCCACGGGGTGGCCAAACCCTAGGGCGGCGCGGTCCCACCCCTGGCCGCGCCGGCCTATGGTGTGGGCCCCCCGTGCCGCCTCTTGACTTGCCCTGCCGCCTACTTAAAGCCTCCGTGACGAAACCCCCGGTACCGAGAGCCACGATACGGAAAACCTTCCGGAGACGCCGTCGCCGCCGATCCCATCTCGGGGGATCCGAGGAGATCGCCTCCGGCACCCTGCCGGAGAGGGGAATCATCTCCCGGAGGACTCTACGCCGCCATGGTCGCCTCCGGTGTGATGTGTGAGTAGTCTACCCCTGGACTATGGGTCCATAGCAGTAGCTAGATGGTTGTCTTCTCCCCATTGTGCTATCATTGTCGGATCTTGTGAGCTGCCTATCATGATCAAGATCATCTATCCGTAATTCTATATGTTGCGTTTGTTGGGATCCGATGAATAGAGAATACTTGTTATGTTGATTATCAAAGTTATGCTTATGTGTTGTTTATGATCTTGCATGCTCTCCGTTACTAGTAGATGCTCCGGCCAAGTAGATGCTTGTAACTCCAAGAGGGAGTATTTATGCTCGATAGTGGGTTCATGCTCGCATTGACACCGGGACGATGATGAGAAAGTTCTAAGGTTGTGTTGTGCTTGTTGCCACTAGGGATAAAACATTGATGCTATGTCTAAGGATGTAGTTGTTGATTACATTACGCACCATACTTAATGCAATTGTCCGTTGCTTGCAACTTAATACTGGAGGGGTTCGGATGATAACTCTGAAGGTGGACTTTTTAGGCATAGATGCGAGTTGGATGGCGGTCTATGTACTTTGTCGTAATGCCCAATTAAATCTCACTATACTCATCATGATATGTATGTGCATTGTCATGCTCTCTTTATTTGTCAATTGCCCAATCGTAATTTGTTCACCCAACATGCTTGTTCGTCTTATGGGAGAGACACCTCTAGTGAGCTGTGGACCCCGGTCCAATTCTCTTTACTTGAAATACAATCTACTTGCAATACTTGTTTTACTTGTTTTCTCTGCAAACAATCATCTTCCACACAATACGGTTAATCCTTTGTTACAGACAAGCCGGTGAGATTGACAACCTCATTGTTTCGTTGGGGCAAAGTACTTTGGTTGTGTTGTGCGGGTTCCACGTTGGCGCCGGAATCCCTGGTGTTGCGCCGCACTACATCTCGCCGCCATCAACCTTCAACGTGCTTCTTGGCTCCTCCTGGTTCGATAAACCTTGGTTTCTTTCTGAGGGAAAACTTGCTGCTGTGCGCATCATACCTTCCTCTTGGGGTTGCCCAACGAACGTGTGAAATACACGCCATCAACTACCCCATACTTGGACTAATATATACATGTGATTATACCTCTTGCAAGCATCCGCAACTACAAGAAAGTAATTAAGATAAATCCAACCACGGGCTTAAACTCTGAGATCCTACAATCCCTCGTGCACCGGTTTTCTAACGGGGGTTTGGGTTTATGTCGCTCCCGCAATCCCACAATTAGTAGCCAAATATACGATGCATTCCCCTAGGCCCATAAAGGTGAAGTATCATGTAGTCAACGTTCACATGACACCACTAGAAGAATATCACCACAACTTAAATATCAAATCATTGCATATTACTCAATATAGTTTCACTACTAACAGCATGACTTCTCTCATCTCCTCAAGAACTAAACAAACTACTCACGATACATCATATGGATCATAATCAGAGGTGATATAATGATGAATAAAAATCTGGACATAAACCTTAATTCAATGGTTCCACTCAATAGCATCAACTACAAAGAGTAATCAACACCGGGAAAGTTTCCCCTATGAACTAGACAAGTATCAAACCCAAGATGTTACTGCGGGATGGTGTGGAGACGGCAGTGATGATGGTGCTGGTGGTGGAGATGATGATGACGATGATCCCGATGAAGTCCAGCTCGATGGCGGTGACGATGGCGACGATCTCTCCTCTCCAGGAAGGAATTTCCCCGGCAGAATTTTGCCTGGCCGAGAGCTTTTATTTCTCGCTGATTCTCCGCCCCGTAGCGGCGGCGGAATATTTCTCTGGTCTCTCCCCCGATCTTAGGTTTCCGGAGGGGTTGAAATACGCGAGGGGGCATCGTCAAAAGTGGGCCAGGGTGCCTAGACCATGCCTAGGCGCGGCTTGAGGCTGGCCCGCACCTAGGGGTGGTCTGGCCCCCTCAGGGCCCATCTCAGCCTCCCCTTCTGGCTTTCTCCGTCATCTGGAAAAATAGGATTTTCTGTATCTCTGCTGGGAATTGTTGGTCTTCAGAAATATGGTGCCTTCACGGTCCTTTTTCCAGCAGATTCTTGGCTCCAGCGGTTAATTCTCCAATAATCATCAAACATGCAAAAATAGATGGAATAACATAAGTATCACCTCTAAATATGAAATATATCAATGAATAACAGTAAATTATGACATAGAATAGTGATGCAAATTGGACGTATCAACTTCCCCCAAGCTTAGAGTTCGCTTGTCCCCAACCGAAACTAAACTTAGTAAACCAGACCACGGGTTTATGAAGTGAAGTGTCGATGAACAAAATACGGACAAGAAGCATCATACTTACCAATACACAGGTCATTATAGACAACACATTCTTCTTATATAATTCAACTTGCAATTAGTAAGGAGTCACTATATAGAGGTGCATAGAGGAAATCATAATTGGTGATGGCAAACTTTCGTTCTTGGTCAGAGAACAATTAACAAATTGTGCTTATCTTTCGAGCAGAGTCTTTATATTAGAGCTTATTGTAGAAATCACATGCTCAATCATTACAATCTCTTTTCAATCATAGATAGCTTTCAGAGTTATATTCATCCAGATAAAAGCATTGTGCTACATAAGGAAGAATAAAAGAGAGGATTGAATGGATTGACATATATAAATGGTTGGATCAGAACAACTCAAATGCTTGCTTGAGGTAGAGGGAAAAAGGTTTAGTGACTGAACATAAAAGTAAAAGAAAGACCCTGCACAGAGGGAAGCAAGATTACTCATGTGCTAGAGCTTTTTGTTTTAAATGCAATAGGAGTGCTGAAAATATATATGTTGAGAGGTATGCATGTCTATGTCAACGAATGGCATTGAACAATCTGTCATATTTTCATATAGTGACCTCAAGAGCGGCTCCCATGTAGTTCTCCATTGCACACCATTATTTAAGATCTCTCCAGTACGTAATGTGCAGAGCATTGTTTGTTTATTTGTTTATTTATATTTTGTTTGGGATGGGTACCCAGCGCCTTGCTCTTTTTGCAAAATTAAGGACTTGACACATTATTCATGCTAGTCACATAATGAAGTCATGAAAAGACAATAAACCATTCAATACTTCCTCATGAGATAAGAACAAAACACAAAACATGTATAATGTTTGAAAGTTTAAAGGAAGCACACAAGCAATTCACTTTGGAGTGGCAGTGAAATACCACATATAGGTAGATATGGTGGACACAAATGGCATGAGTTTTTGGTTCATGGTTTGGATGCACGAGAAGCATTCCCTCTTAGTACATGTCTTTGGCTAGCAAAGCTGGGTAGCAAGCATAAGAGTTGAGCGAAACAAACAAATCTACATGTGATAGAAAAAAATCATGCAATCTTCCTTGGAAGTACAAAAGATTCACCTTAAGAACATTAAGCTTATGAGTCAACAAGAAAGAAAGATAATGGAATAATATATCTACATGTATTTCTCTCTTTTCTACTTAAGCCTCAAAGTAATGTTGCTACTGACCAAAGCTAAGTTTGCCAAGACCAACTAAAACTACTTAATGCTCCAAAAGTGATACCAATACTAACCAACAAGATTAATCATATGACAGAAATTATAAACTAAAATAAGATGTGCAAAAAGTAAATGATAAAACCTTCTCATTGATATTCCATAACGGTAACTCACACCAAGGGATACATAGATAATAAACTAAAGGAGAGATAATTCCACACTGCAGACTATCCTATATGATAACTCTACTACTCATGATATGGCTCTACTGAAAAGGTAAATAGGTAAAAGATAAGAGTGTGATACCGCGGCACTCCCCCAAGCTTGGAACAAGCCAAGGGGATGCCAATACCAATGACGAATCTTGGAGATCATCTTCCGGGAGCTCCTTGTCCTTCTCGTTGTTGGTGGAGACCATGGTGCCTCTAAAACCGAGAACGAATCCTGGCAGAAACAGCTCGAAACGAAAACACGACGAGTATACGGACCTCGAGAGATCCGGGGGATTATATAGCAAAAAAATTGTAACAAAAGGAAGGGAACAAGGTGAAACCGGGTCGGAAAGGGGCTCCAGGGCGCCTAGACCATGCCTAGGCGCGGCCTGGAGCTGGCCCGTGCCTAGGGGTGGTCTGGTGCCCCTGGTTCACTAAATGGATCGAGGCAGTACCAGTAACTTCGGCAGATGCAGCATCGATGGTAAGCTTCATAAAGGGCATAATCTTTCGATTTGGTGTCCCTCATAGCATTGTCACGGACCAGTTTTGATCTGTTTACCTCCGTCCATCGCGTTGCTTGCCACCGAATACATCGACGATGTTTAACGTGCCATCGAGATCAGCTCCTTGTCGCCTCTAATTCCCACAGACGGCGCCAATTGACAAGGTATCAACTTGTCAATGCCTACAAGTTGTAGACTAGGGTTTTGTGGAGAGTAGAAGGCAAGTAGATCTCGAGGGTTTCAGCCGAAAAAGTAATTGACTGCTAAAAAGCTAGGGTTGTGTTGACAATGAATCAATCCTTTCTTTCTCCCTCGACTCCCCCTTATATAGGAGGAGGAACCGAGGGTTTCGTGATGTACAAGTTACAAACAACGAGAGACTCTTTGAGTTCGTCCCGTATTGGTTACAAGTCTTTATTCCTAATACAACTCTATCTTTACATATCGACACTTAATTGGGCTTCCGGGCTTCATACTCTTTGAGTCATGGGCCTTCAGTAAACCCTGGGTACCTTCTTCGGCAGGCCCATTAGGGATGCCTATGTCACCTGGGCACCTTTTCCTACTCGTTTCCATCTCGTAATTTTTCATATGTAGTAAAAACAACAAAGACATACCCTGGAAAGCTTAACGTGAACTTTTTCTTACTAAAAATGTTACATATTCGAAAACGGACTCTGCAGATTCCTGGATTTGCTCCTTAATGAATTCTTCCGGAGTCACCACTTGGACAATATCAATATCTTCATTATAAGAATCTCCAGAAATATAATGTTTGAGTCTTTGCCTATTCACCACTTGTGTAGTGTTATCCTTCAGTGAAGCATTTTTTATTGCACCGGAACGATATACCTCTTCAATAGTAAAAGGTCCTTCTTATTTCGAGAGTAATTTTTTTGCAAAAAATCTAAGACAAGACCTATACAATGGAACTTTATCACCGACATGGAAATCTCTCTTTAGAATTCTCTTATCATGCCACTTTTTAACCTTCTCTATAAAGAGTTTAGCATTTTCATAAGTTTCATTCCTCTATTCATCTAGAGAACTCAAGTCAAGCCACCTTTTCTTACCAGCTAGTTTAAAGTCTCTATTAAGTTCTTTTACTGCGCAATAAGCTTTATGTTCTAATTCTAAAGGCAAGTTGCAAGCTTTCCCATAAACCATTTTGTAAGGAGACATACCCATAGGATTTTTATAGGTAGTTCTATAAGCCCATAAAGCATCATTTAACTTCCTAGCCCAATTCTTCCTAGATTTATTAACAGTCTTTTGCAAGATAGATTTAATATCTCTATTTGATAATTATACTTGCCCACTTGTTTGAGGATGATAGGCTGAAGCAATTCTATGATTAACATCATATCTAGCAAGGGTCTTTCTAAAACCACCATGAATAAAATGAAAACCTCCATCAGTCATAAGATATTTAGGCACACCAAATATAGGGAAAATAACATTCTTAAGCATTTTTAATGAGGTTTCACCATCAGCACTCTTTGTAGGTATAGCTTCTACCCATTTAGTAACATAATCAACAACAACAAGTATATGAGTATAACCTTCTGAAGGAGGAAAAGGACCCATAAAGTTAAATCACCAACAGTCAAATGGTTCAATAACAAGAGAATAACTCATAGGCATTTCATTGCGTTAGAAATATTACCAACTCTTTGACATTCATCACAAGATAAAATAAACTTTCTTGCATCTTTAAAAAGGGTAGGCCAATAAAAACATGATTGTAGAACCTTTTGTGCAGTCCTATCTCCAGCATGATGTCCTACATAAGCACTACCATGATATTTCTTCAATATCTCTTGTTGTTCATACTCCGGAACACATCTTCGCATAATACCATCCACTCCTCATTTATACTAGCAATGGCCAGCACGGCGGCACGCCGTGCCATCTAGATAGCCGGGAGCTAAAGAATGAAAGATAAATCAATGTTGATGTCGTTCTTATTGAGCAGACAGGAGATGCGGCCATCGGCCTTCTGGCTTATGATTACCGCAAGAGCGTTCAATTCTATGCTGGACGTCTTGTTTGATCTTGAAGAATCTGAAGCCCAAACCTGTCTTGATGCTGTCAATCTTGCTACTGCCTGGGTTCATGGACCGGTTATCATTAAAAGTGACTGCTCTGCAATCATCTAGGCCATGAACTCGTCAAGTGCAAAACTGACCAGACACTGCACTATCTACGACTCTACTATAGAGGGAAGGACACTAGCATGAATATCGTTGAAAAAAGAGCAAGATTGCGAACGAACAACAAACATATATCTTTGACAGTAGAAAGGATTTGTCAACAAAGAAACAATAATGATAACAATGAGACAGATTTCAAGAGAAAATACGCTAGCCAGGCGTACAAAGACTTCAATAGTATAAGTTTAAATAATGGATACACTAACTTGATCACTACAAATATGTTTCCAGATAGGTTATATATTGACCATCACCCAAGCATACCACATAGATCACTTTAAAACAGCTTACGAAAAAAAAAACTGTTTGCTTTATCATAAAATTCATTAGCTAGCTGATATATGGAGGGAAAAACTCAAGAGACTTGACCTTCCCCAAGCACCAGGATGCATCACCTCAGTAGAATCAATTTTCAGTGCTCCTTCCATCATGCATGCCTAAACAAAAGAGATCGATAACCCTATCTAGACTGCAAGGAGAACTAATAGATCAAATAGTCCAGATACAATCAGGGATTTGGTTACCGGTTGGAATACCACGGTTACCAGCCGGTAACTGAAATTCTCAGTCCCCTCCGGTAAATGAATTTATCGGCCAAAAAATCTCGGTCTATTCAAATTTGATTTGAATTTAGGCTGATTGGTTAGCCAACCTAAATCGTACGTGTTTCCTGTCCACTATAACTCTATGCCCAAACTCATTGTCCGAATCTTTCACTTTCTTCTCCTCAAAACCTTATTTTCAAAAATATTTAGATATTTTTCAGTTTGAAATTTAAATTTTGTTTGAGAATTTCGTCCGGTATTTAACCGGTTATCTCCGGTAACCGTGGTTACCGGAAATCTCAGCCCCCTCTGAGATTTTTTTCAAACCGGTATCCAAAACCTTGGATACAATCGATCATGCAATACTCACTAGTCACTACTCACATTCTCTTGTGGTGACATATATCTTGCGCACGCTTCTTTGGTAATCCAGATTTCAGCTGACTCCACGTACAATTGTGAACTCAAGCACCATATATTGTCGGTTTCAGACAGACGCCACATAGAAGTGCCAACTCAAGCAACACATACTGCCAGTTTCAGATAAACGTACTGATACTGCTCCTGTGTAGGACACTAATATACCCCTCCCATTCAGAGTGAGTGACTGAGCATGCAGTTGGACAAAGATGGGAAATAGCAGACCAAAATTAGAGAGGGATTCTAGGAATGCTTATGCTAGACGTGTAACTTATTGTACTAAGAAATTATCAAAATAACTATATGTAAACGGGAAATTGGGTGTTTGGCCTAAGCCACATTGTACATCCTGTCTGCTGTGAATATTTGGTGTGTCTATGATAACATTGCAGAAATTCATTAACATATCAACCATCTTGATTACTCGCTATGATTCATTCCTCTCAAACATTCAAGTAACAACACTTAGCAGATGGACTTTTGAATTCTAAATGATAGTTCAAGGACTAAGCATCAGATATGGAGAAGGGTCCTGACAGTATATGGCAATCAAGCAAAACCATTGTCATGTCTCATCCATTGTAGCATTAGCATGACCCTGATGTCATTCGCTTGCATTAACCTCACTGGGATTATTCTCACTGCATATTGATTAGTTTTCATGGAAGTAATATTGGTATCAAATCATAAAGACATTGAATATAAAATAAAGCTATTATAAGATGTAGCCATGCTCATATTGGACAGCAAGAACAATATCCCTGAAAAATATTTTCATGGGGAGACTGATCTTGATGCCAGATTTGGGTTTTCAAACAGCTCTTCTTGTCCCTCTTGGTAAATTTCTTCTTCTTTCTACCGTGCCTTGAATGCTCTCCTTCTCGTACTAAGTACTAACTGAACAAATCCCTTAGTTGTCCATATTAGTATCAAATCAGTGAGTCCATCGAATAGAAAATAAAGCTACCATAAGATCTATCAGCACTCATATTGGGCAGCAAAAAACTATATCCCATTTGATGATTTGAACAATATTTTCTTCAGAGAGAAGAGCTAGCATTTTTTATGTTAATGATGGAGTTAGCTCAAAATCCATAAATTTCAGTTTTGAAGCCACCTGTCCTCCTTGTCAATGGCTCTAAAATCGCTAGCCATATATTCCTGCTACAACAACAGGTGTGAACATGCACTTTTAGAGAAGCTCTATTAATAATTCAATATAATAGACAATTGCATTATGTTATGTTATCTCTACACAAAACTTCTGCACCAGCCCTGCACTATCCATTTCAGAAAACGCAGTAAATTTAGCCAGGTACTTCATCTAATTATTATTGCCTATAATTTGTAACCAGCATCAGCAGAAGTATGTGAATAGTACAATACAAAACCGCTACTATTGCACTACATATTAGTCAAACATTTGGAGATAATGCGATCCTAATTCTGCACGACACAAATTCCTCGATCCTAAAAGGAACAAAGATTATACTAAAACCTTCAAGAAATTTGAAACCTTGAGTAAGAACAATGAATGCAAGGGATGATGGGAAGGGCACAAACCTGAATTAGCAAGGAGACCCACTATACACTTTGTTCTGTGGCTTCCCGCTAGCATCAGTACCTCCTCCTACTCTTCCCGCATACGCTGTTGGCTCGACATAGACAATCTCACCGCCTGCGGACCTCCTGGCGCATTCATAAATAAGAATCTAAGTTACTGAAAGATGAAGTCGCTCCCGTAAAAAAAAGATGAAATCACTGAATAAAATAAATAAAAATGGGAAAAAATGGCAGGGTTAATCGACCTGTTCCTAGGAGAGGAGGGGCAGGGTAGATCAACCGATCCAATTGACGCCATCCTCTGTAATCGTCTTGTCGCCGTCTGCGCCTTCGTAGTTTTCATTGACCGCCGGCGTGTGCTGTTGCAGTCCGGTGGCCGAGGTCGCCGCGCAGCAGCAGACCTGCATGCCATCATGCGGGCATCAACACACAGGAGGAAGACAATAGTATGGATCCCCAGCAGGCCGTGTTGTCGACCGATGCACATCAAAGTATAGGAGACATGATACCTGGGGGTAGCGCTCGTGGAGGTCTTTGCCGGCATCCGTGTTTGATGGAGGTTCGGGATGGCCTGCTCGGGAGTCTGACATGATGCGTGGGCAGATTTGAGGAGCCCGGGGAGGCCGCCGAGACGGGACACTTGAGGAGGAGATGGCGCATGGGTACCTTGTCGGTGGTCTCATGTCGATGAGGATCTACACGGATGTCGCTATAACCTCATGCCACTGGGGACGAGCAGGGAAGCACGGTGGCGTCGCGCCGGTTGGGGAGGAGCCGGGCGGTTGCAAGCTAGGATGGAAGGAGTGCACAGGGGGCAAGGGTAGGGGTGGTGACGAAGAAAAGGAGGAGAGAGGGAAGAGTGAGGATGATGACCATCAAGGGATGAGGACGATGTCCCTTGAACCGGAGGTACCCTCGGTTCTGCCGCCTTGCCACGTTGACGCTGGCACCCTCCGGTGGGAGCTGGACCATGCTGGTGGCCTCGCTGACAGGTCTGCACAGTTCGATCCGAAAATTGGGGATCAACGCACGACAGGAGCCGGGATCCATAGCTTCCATCTGGCGAAGCGGTGAGCACCGGGGCGGCAGCCGCAACGTTGAGGAGGGACGCGAGCGAGGAGGCCGCTAATGCGCTTGGAGGAGGGGACAAGTGAGCCGCGAGAGTCACGCTTCGAGGTTAAGTGTGCTTTACTGCTTGGTGAGGAGGGCCGCGAGCAGATGGAGCTTGTCGCCCTCCCCACCATAGTGGCGTCGGCGACATACCACGCCGAGCAGTGGTGGGAGCCTCGAGAAATTCTGGTGGCTAGGGATAGGGTCGCCGAAGCAGGAGAAGAAAGAGGAGGTGAGATACGATTTCTTTTTTACCCTTTTTAACGTGGCGAGACATAATTTGTGGGTTCTAGAGAGCACGGGACACGCAAAGAAAATCCCTCAAAGCAGTGCATGCACGGTTCACAAAAGCGGTGTATGCATGTGCCCACAGAGAAAAACACAAAGGGACAAAAACACCGACAGATCGTGCAGAACCGTGTGCATCATGATGACGATCTACCATCTTTCCAAAGATTGCAACTACAGCCACACAGAGATGAACCAAAATTGAAGAATTGTGACAGAAACCACGGATACCAGCACAATTACTATACCACCAAAACGTTGCAGAACCCCAGAGTGTACACAGAAAAAATCATCAAAGGCCTCAAAAATCTAGTAAAAATCAAAGTTGTGAAGCTTTAATATAGTAGATATAAGTGTGGGTCATCCCAAAAATAATGCCTCAAGTCATAAAAGAATTTTCTTCTTTGTTGAGCTGTAAATGTTGGAGGCAAATACTTGGAAACAATAAAGTTAGCATAATCAGCATACCAAGGACTCTCACGCGAAGTACTTTTATTGCAGCCAATTGTTCAATTAGAAAACTATCATTAACATGAATAGGATCGTAAGAAATGGTTTCCAATCTAGACAAATTGTCTGCAACAGGATTTCAGCGTCCTTCCTATCTACAATATGCAAATCAAACTCTTGTAAAAGCAACACCCATCTAATAAGCCTAGGCTTAGCATCTTTCTTTTTCATAAGGTATCTAATAGCAGCATGATCAGTATGAATACTAACTTTTAAATCAACAATATAAGGTCTAAACTTATCACAAGCAAAGACTACAACTAGAAATTATTTTTTAGTAATAGCATAATTCTTTTGAGAAGCATCAAGGGTCTTGCTAGCATAATGAATAACGTTCAACTTCTTATCTACTCGCTGTCCAAGAACAACACCTACTGCAAAATCACTAGCATCACACATAATTTCAAAGGGTAAATTCCAATTAGGTGGTTGAACAATAGGAGCATTGGTTAAAGCCTTCTTTAGAGTTTCAAAACCTCCCTTACAATCATCATAAAAAACAAAAGGTACATCCTTTTGGAGAAGATTAGTAAGAGTCTTTGAAATTTTAGAGAAATCTTTAATAAATCTCCTATAGAAATCAGCATGACCAAGAATACGATGAATACCTTCAACATCCCTTGGACAAGGTATTTTCTCAATCGCTTCCACTTTGGCTCTGTCGACTTCAATACCTCATTCAGAAATTGTATGCCAAAGAATAATTCCTTCATTTCCCATAGAGTGGCATTTCTCCCAATTAAGAACAAGATTAGTTTATTTACATCTCTGCAAAACTTTTTCAAGGTTGTGCAAACAATTATCAAATGAAGTCCTGATACGTCCCAAACGTATCTATAATTTCTTATGTTCCATGCTACTTTTATGATGATACTCACATGTTTTATACACATTATATGTCATTATTATGTATTTTCCGGCACTAACCTATTGACGAGATGCCGAAGAGCCAATTGTCGTTTTCTGCTGTTTTTGGTTTCGAAATCCTAGTAAGGAAATATTCTCGGAATTGGACGAAATCAACGCCCAGGGGCCTATTTTTCCACGAAGCTTCCAGAAGACCGGAGGAGAGACGAAGTGGGGCCACGGGGCGCCGCCACACTAGGGCGGCGCGGCCTAAGGGGGGACCCGCGCGGCCCTAGCGTGTGGGGACCTCGTGACTCTCCCGACTCCGCCCTTCCGCCTACTTAAAGCCTTCGTCGCGAAACCCCCAGTACCGAGAGCCACGATACGGAACTGTAATTTTTCAATTGTCTAACTGTAATTTGTTCACCCAACATCTGCTATCTTATGGGAGAGACACCACTAGTGAACTGTGAACCCCGGTCATATTCTTTACATCTGAAATACAATCTACTGCAATTGTTCTTTACAGTTCTTCGCAAACAACCATCATCATCCACACTATACATCTAATCCTTTGTTTACAGCAAGCCGGTGAGATTGACAACCTCACCGTTACGTTGGGGCAAAGTTCCGTGATTGTGTTGTGCAGGTTCCACGTTGGCGCCGGAATCCCCGGTGTTGCGCCGCACTACACTCCGCCACCAACAACCTTCAACGTGCTTCTTGACTCCTACTCGGTTCGATTAAACCTTGGTTTCTCACCGAGGGAAACTTGATGCCGTGCGCATCACACCTTCCTCTTGGGGTTCCCAACTGGACGTGTCAACTACACGCATCAAGCAAATTTCTGGCGCCGTTGCCGGGGAGATCAAGACACGCTGCAAGGGGAGTCTCCACTTCCAATCTCTTTACTTTGTTTTTGTCTTGCTTTATTTTATTTACTGCTTTGTTTGATCTCTATATTAAAAACACAAAAAATTAGTTGCTAGTTTTACTTTATTTACTGTCTTGTTCTCTATATCGAAAACACACAAAAAATAGTTACTTGCATTTACTTTATTTAGTTTGCTTTATTTACTACTGCTAAAAATGAGTAATCCGGAAGTTAAAGTTCGTTCCTTTAAGCAACAAGGGGGAGAAAGTTTTAAAGATGCTTGGTATAGAATTAGCGATGCTTATCATAGGTGCATTAAGAAACACTCCACTATTATACTACTTAGGAACTTTTATGTTGGTATCTCTAGCTGGAATATGTATGTTCTTGATACTCTTGCGGGAGGTAATTTCCTAGGCACCCCTGCTTTAGAAGCTAGTTGCATTATTGAGAGTCTAGTTGGAATACCACCTGTTAATGAAGCTAAAACTGAAATCTCTCTTGAAGATGTCATGAAAAAGTTGGAAGCCATAGAAAAAGATCTTCCAAGTATTGAGACTAAATTGGAAATATTACTTAATAGCACTGATAAACTTGATAAATCTCTAGGTGGAATTAATGAGAGAATTGCTGTTTTAGAAACTTGTGCTACTCATGATAATCGAACCCATAGGATTAGTGAACTTGAAGAAGCTATGGGAACCTTGGGTTCAACTTTTTCTTCTCTTAAGTTTAAGGAGAAAGCTTATGTGGGTAAGGAGCAAAAGTTTATGTATGTCTCTAAAGTGCCTAAGCCAAAAAAAACTATTATAGGCCTAAAATTGGCAAATCCCTTAGCACCACTACGGATGGGGGAGCATCTAAGATACCTATTGATGTTGATGCTTCGTCTCTTGATGTTACTGGATACACACTTTCTGCGCCTAGCTGAAAGGCATTAAAGAAAAGCGCTTATGGGAGACAACCCATTATTTTACTTCTGCACTTTATTTTATATTTGAGTCTTGGAAGTTGTTTACTACTATAGCAACCTCTCCTTATCTTTATTTTATTGCATTGTTGTGCCAAGTAAATTCTTTGATAGTAAAGCCAATACTAGATTTGGATTACTGCGCAGGAACAGATTTCTTGCTGTCACGAATTTGAGCAGTAGTCCCTGTAGAAAAATCAAAAAAATCTGCCAATTTACGTGCGTGATCCTCAGATATGTACGCAACTTTCATTCAATTTGGGCATTTTCATCTGAGCAAATCTGGTGACACTTTAGAATTCGTCTTTACAAACTGTTCTGTTTTGACAGATTCTGTCTTTTATTTCGCATTGCCTGTTTTGCTGTGTTTGATGGATTTCTTTGTTCCATTAACTTTCAGTAGCTTTGTGCAATGTCCAGAAGTGTTAAGAATGATTATGTCACCTCTGAATATATGAATTATGCACTGACCCTCTAATGAGTTTGTTTCGAGTTTGGTGTGGAGGAAGTTTTCAAGGGTCAAGAGAGGAGGATGATACAATATGATCAAGAAGAGTGAAAAGTTTAAGCTTGGGATGCCCCCGTGGTTCATCCCTGCATATTTTAAGAAGACTCAAGCGTCTAAGCTTGGGGATGCCCAAGTCATCCCTTCTTCATCGACAACTTATCAGGTTCCTCTAGTGAAACTATATTTTTATTCCGTCACATCTTATGTGCTTTACTTGGAGCGTCTGTTTGTTTTTATTTTTTGTTTTTGTTTGAATAAATCGGATCCTAGCATTCTTTGTTTGGGAGAGAGACACGCTCCGTTGTTTCGTATGAACACATATGTTCTTAGCTTTATCTTTAATGTTCGTTGCGAAAGTTGGACTATTTCATTCATTGTTATATGGTTGGAAACGGAAAATGCTGCATGTGGTAAATGGTTTAATGTCTTAAATAATGTGATACTTGGCAATTGTTGTGCCCATATAGATCATGTTTAAGCTCTTGCATCATGTACTTTGTACCCATTAATGAATAACTACATAGAGCTTGTTAAAATTTGGTTTGCATGATTGATCTCTAGAGTCTAGATATTTTCTGGTTAAGGTGTTTGAACAACAAGGAGACAATGTAAAGTCTTATAATAGCTACAATATGTTCATATGTGAGCTTTTCTGCACCTTTTATACTTGAGTTTGCTTCAAACAACCTTGCTAGCCTAGCCTTGTATTGAGAGGAATTCTTCTCGTGCATACAAATCCTTGAGCCAATAACCATGCCATTTGTGTCCACCATACCTACCTACCACATGGTATTTCTCCGCCATTCCAAAGTATATTACTTGAGTGCTACCTTTAAAATTTCTATTCTTTGCCTTTGCAATATATAGCTCATGGGACAAATATCTTAAAAACTATTGTGGTGAAGAATATGTACTTATGTGTCTTATTTCTTAATAAGTTGCTTGTTGAGCGGTAACCATGTTTCTGGGGACGCCATCAACTCTTTTACCTTTGTTGAATATCATGTGAGTTGCTATGCATGTTCGTCTTGTCTGAAGTAAGGGTGGTTCTCACAATCAAATGGTTTGAGTATGCATACTGTTAGAGAAGAACATTGGGCCGCTAACTTAAGCCATGATTCATGGTGGAAGTTTCAGTTTGTACAATCAATCCTCAATCTCTTATGAGAATATTAATTGTTGTTGAATGCTTATACATTAAAGAGGAGTCCATTATCTGTTGTCTATGTTGTCCCGGTATGGATGTCTAAGTTGAGAATAATCAAAAGCGAGAAATCCAATGCGAGCTTTCTCCTTAGACCTTTGTACAGACGGCATAGAGGTACCCCTTTGTGACACTTGGTTGAAACATATGCTATGCAATGATAATCAGTGTTAATCCAAGCTAATTAAGACAAGGTGCGAGCACTATTAGTATACTATGCATGAGGCTTGCAACTTATAAGATGTCTTATACATAACACATATGCTTTATTACTCCCGTTGACAAAATTGTTTCTTGTTTTCAAAATGAAAAGCTCTAGCACAAATATAGTAATCAATGCTTCCCTCTGCGAAGGGCCTATCTTCTACTTTATTGTTGAGTCAGTTTTGCCTATTCTTTCTATCTTAGAAGCAAACACTTGTGTCAACTGTGTGCATTGATTCTTACATGTTTACTTATTGCACTTGTTATATTACTTTGTGTTGACAATTATCCATGAGATATACATGTTGAAGTTGAAAGCAACCGCTGAAACTTTATCTTCCTTTGTGTTGCTTCAATGCCTTTACTTTGAATTTATTGCTTTATGAGTAACTCTTATGCAAGTATTATTGATGCTTGTCTTGAAAGTATTATTCTTGAAAAGTCTTTGCTATATGATTCATTAGTTTACTCATTATCTTCATCATTGCTTCGAATCGCTGCATTCATCTCATATGCTTTATGAAAGATCGAGATGTCGCCTAGAGGGGGGGTGGTGAATAGGCAATTAAAAACTCTTACGGATTTGTCTTGTAAGAATGCGGAATTAAACTAATGTTTAGTTTACAAGCACAAACCCTAAATATGCTAAGCTCAACTAAGTGTAACAATAGCAACTAGAGCTAAGCAAGATAGGCACAAGATATATGTAGCACAAGTGATAGCAAGATATATGTACTTCAAGCACGATGGCTATCACAAGGAAAGAGAGATCGGGTATAGAAATAACCGAGGCACGCGGAGACGAGGATGTATTCCCGTGTTCCCTTCCTTTGCAAGAAGGTACGTCACGTTTGGAGGAGTGGAGGTCCCACGAAGGATTCCCCGCGCCACGAAGGCTCACCCTATTCCGCGAACCACACCCACGAAGGATAATGGCCCTTTCCTTATGGTTAGCTTTTCCTCCGCTCCGAGATGGCAAGCTCCACAACCACTTCACAAGCTCCACGAAGGAGAAGCCCGGCCTCTTCACAATCTTCTTGAAGAGATCACCGGAGCACCAATCACCAAGCCAACTAGGAGGTCACCCTCCAAGAGTAACAAGCTCACGGTCTCTCACTCGAACTAATCGTGGTGGAGAGCTCAACACTATGCAATGATGCAAAGCAAGAACACTAGAGGTGTTCAAATCCTTCACACTCAAATCCCACCCAAACAACAAATGCTAGGATGAGATTGGAGAGGAAGAACAATGGGGAAAGTCAACAAAAGACTCCAAGATCTAGATCCCAAGAGTTCCCCTCACTTAGAGGAGAAATGGATTGGTGGAAGTGTAGATCTAGATCTCCTCTCTTAGATCCCTCAAGAATGAGCAAGAATCATGGGGGGAGACAAGAGAGAGAGCAAGTTCTTCAAAGGCAACAATGGAGGAGAGAGAATAGAAGAACTAACTCAGCCCAAGGTGGAAGAAGTGCTATTTATAGCCCAAGAGCAAATATAACCGTTGGGGAAAGGTTGGGCTGAGTCAACCGTCGAGGAGGCCGGTCAACCGGGCCTGGGGCCGGTCCATGGCCCGGTCAGACCGGGCCACAGACCGGACCAGCCGGTCCAAACCGGTCGGTAGGCCGAACCCCGACCGGGGTCACTTTGTGTCGTCCAGGAGGTCATCCGGTTGTCCCCCGGTTGGCGCCCGGTTGGCAACCGGTCGACCGGACGGCACGCCGAGCCACCCGGTCTGTAGGCCGGCTGACCGGGCGGCAGACCGGAACCGGCCGGCGCATGGGCCGGTCCGACCGGGTCCCTGACCGGGTGAGCAGGAAAACATGTTATACAAAAACTGTGATAACTTTTGTGTCCGGACCCCGATTGACACGAAACCAATTTTGTTGGAAATATGGAGACTCCTCACAGAACATTTTAGGTGATTTTAGAGAGGGAGTCTCCCACAGTCAAGAAACGGTGAAGACGTCCAAACTCGAAAACGCAATAGAAGATGCATGCGGATTCCGTTTTCGATGAACTTGGGCTTGTTGTAAAGCTAGCAACAAGCTCAAGAACCTCACACAGAGAAACACCAAGAAGCAATAGGGATATGCAAAGTACGCAAAGTATTGAGCTCCCTAAGACGATGCGATCAAGTTACCCAACCGAAAGCCCCTCTTGATAGTGCGGCTATCTATCCTATAATCCGGTCTCCCAACAACCACCTTGAGACCGGTAAAAGGAAAACCTAGCAAGGCCATACCTTTGACTTGCGCATCCCGCTTGATCTTGATGATAGCTCTTCAAGCTCCACTCAAGCCGGAATGCATCACTTGATCATCGTCGCTTCGTGAAGACTCACAAATGCTCCCCCATACACCATGATGGGAAAGCTCTATTGATGCACATCTTCACATGTACATTATCACCAAATGGACGGCAAGCTTCAAGCATGTGATCCACTTGAGATGCTCATCTTGAACTTGCCCGACTTAACCTTGTACCTTCTCATACTCTCATAAGATAGATCATGGCTAATATTGAGTTCCAAATAAGAACTCCATCTTCATTTCTTCTTCTTGATCATATCACATATATGTCTTCAAATCGATGATCTTGATGCCAACACACAAGATGTATCTTTATTTACATGGCATCCATACTTGAATCCAACATATGGAATACAAGTAGAACCTATGGAATATTCCTACATATAAACTCAATGAAAATATTAGTCCATAGGGGTTGTCATTAATTACCAAAACCACACATAGGGGCAATGTACCCTTACACTTTACAATAGTATGATCAAGATTATGATAGCATGTCACTTCATAAATTATCTTTGTTATCGTTTACCTACTCGAGGGTGAGTAGGAACTAAGCTTGGGGATGCTTGATACGTCCCAAACGTATCTATAATTTCTTATGTTCCATGCTACTTTTATGATGATACTCACATGTTTTATACACATTATATGTCATTATTATGCATTTCCGGCTCTAACCTATTGACGAGATGCCGAAGAGCCAATTGTTGTTTTCTGCTGTTTTTGGTTTCAGAAATCCTAGTAAGGAAATATTCTCGGAATTGGACGAAATCAACGCCCAGGGGCCTATTTTTCCACGAAGCTTCCAGAAGACCGGAGGAGAGATGAAGTGGGGCCACGGGGCGCCGCCACACTAGGGCGGCGCGGCCTAAGGGGGGCCCACACGGCTCTAGCGTGTGGGGCCCCCGTGACTCTCCCGACTCCGCCCTTCCGCCTACTTAAAGCCTTCGTCGCGAAACCCCCAGTACCGAGAGCCACGATACGGAAAACCTTCCAGAGACGCCGCCGCCGCCAATCCCATCTCGGGGGATTCGGAAGATCGCTCTCCGGCACCCTGCCGGGAGGGGAATCATCTCCCGGAGGTCTCTTCATCGCCATGATCGCCTCCGGATCGATGTTTGAGTAGTTCACCCCTGGACTATGGGTCCATAGCAGTAGCTAGATGGTCGTCTTCTCCTCATTGTGCTATCATGTTAGATCTTGTGAGCTGCCTATCATGATCAAGATCATCTATTTGTAATCCTACATGTTGTGCTTGTTGGGATCCGATGAATATTGAATACTATGTCAACTTGATTATCAATCTATCATATATGTTATTTATGTTCTTGCATGCTCTCCGTTGCTAGTAGAGGCTCTGGCCAAGTTGATACTTGTGACTCCAAGAGGGAGTATTTATGCTCGATAGTGGGTTCATGCCTCCATTAAATCTGGGACAGAGGATGAGAAAGTTCTAAGGTTGTGGATGTGCTGTTGCCACTAGGGATAAAACATCGATACTTTGTCTAAAGATATTTGTGTTGATTACATTACGCACCATACTTAATGCAATTGTCTGTTGTTTACAACTTAATACTGGAGGGGGTTCGGATGATAACCTGAAGGTGGACTTTTTAGGCATAGATGCATGCTCGGATAGCGGTCTATGTACTTTGTCGTAATGCCTCGATTAAATCTCATAGTACTCATCATGATATATGTATGTGCATTGTTATGGCTTCTTTATTTGTCAATTGCCTAACTCGTAATTTGTTCACCCAACATCTGCTATCTTATGGGAGAGACACCACTAGTGAACTCGTGGACCCCGGTCCTATTCTTTACATCCGAAATACAATCTATCGCAATTGTTCTTTACTCGTTCTTCGTAAACAACCATCATCATCCACACTATACATCTAATCCTTTGTTTACAGCAAGCCGGTGAGATTGACAACCTCAGCTGTTACGTTGGGGCAAAGTTCCGTGATTGTGTTGTGCAGGTTCCACGTTGGCGCCGGAATCCCTGGTGTTGCGCCGCACTACACTCCGCCACCAACAACCTTCAACGTGCTTCTTGACTCCTACTGGTTCGATTAAACCTTGGTTTCTTACTGAGGGAAACTTGCTGCTGTGCGCATCACACCTTCCTCTTGGGGTTCCCAACGGACGTGTCAACTACACGCATCAAGTCCCTAGACGGAGAAATCGTTCATGAATACCTACACAATTTTTTCACAAAAATCATGAAAATTAGCAGACATGCATCTTTGAAATGTAGCAGGAGCATTACACAAACCAAAAGGCATACGTCTATAAGCATAAGTTTCAGAAGGACAAGTAAAAGTGGTTTTCTCTTGATCTTGCTTTTTAATAGCAATTTGAGAAAACCCAGAATAACCGTTAAGAAAACAAAAATGAGTTTTCTTAGACAGCCTTTCTAACATTTGATCAATAAAAGGTAAAGGGTAGTGATCTTTCTTAGTAACTTTATTAAGTTTTCTATAATCAATGCACATCTTATAACCAACTACTACTCTTTGAGGAATAAGCTCATTTTTTCATTAGGCACAACAGTAATTACTCCTTTCTTAGGGACACAATGCACATGACTAACCCATCTACGATCAGTAATAGGATGAATAATACCAGCATCAAGAAGTTTCAATACCTAATTTCTTACCACATCCTTCATCTTCGAAATTAAACGGCGTTGATGTTCAATAACTGGCTTTGCATCCGGTTCTATATTAATAGCATGTTGACATATAGTAGGATAAATCCCCTTCAAATCATCAAGTGTATATCCCATAGCTCCTCGGTGTTTCTTCAATACTCACAATAATCTTTCCTCTTCCTGTCCTGAAAGTTTAGAACTAATAATAACATGATATATCTTATTATAATCAATATAAGCATATTTAAGATCATCAGGTAAAAGTTTTAAATCGAAAACAGGATCCTCCTTGGGTGGTAGTGTGGTACCTAAGTCTTCCACATGTAAATCGTGCTTAAGGATCTCCGGTTTACGAAGAAAAATCTCACCAATTTCCTTTCTTTCCTCCATAAAGACCTCACTTTAGTGATCCTCCATATATTGCTGCAAAGCATTGTTAGGAGCAACATCAATAGAAGCAAGTTTTTCAACTCTAAAATCTTCATTAGGCAATTCAGTTTTATAAGTAGATTTAGCAAACTTATAAAAAATGAACTCATAATACTCTCCATCAAATTTAGTAAGAATCTTCTCCTTCTTACAATCTATAATAGCACCACAAGTATTCCAGAAAGGTCTACCAAAAATTATAGGACAAGTCTTACTAGCAGCTAAACCAAGTACTAGAAAATCAGCAGGATATTTAATCTTACCACATAAAACTTTCACATCTCTAACAATACCAATCGGAGAGATGGTCTCTCTATTCGCAAGCTGAATAACCACATCAATTTCTTCAAGTTCACAAGAACCAATTTCATGCATAGTTTCCCTGTAAAACTCATAAGAAATAGCACTAGAACTTGCACCAATATCACATAAACCATAATATAAATGATCACCTATTCTGACAGAAAGCACATGAACACTAGTTTTCTTGGATTTACTAGGATGTGAAACAATATTAGAAGCATCTTCACAAAATATAATATGTCCATCTTCTACATTTTCAGTAACCAAGTCCTTTACTATTGCTACCGCAGGTTCAGTAGTTATTTGTTCATCACGTTCTATAGCTTTCTTTTTACTTTTATTAACCACACTAGTTACCATGGAATGTTTCTTTACCTTGGTAGGGAAAGGTACTTTCTCAATATAAGGTTCAGGAAAAACACGATCAGTAGTAAAAACTTCAATATTTCTAGCTGGAACACAATTAACAATATTTTTATAAGGTGCATGATACTTGTTCCACTCCTTTTTGGGAACATCAAGATAGGAGGCAAAAGCCTTAAAACAATTTGCAAGTATTTGAGAATCAAGACCATAAACAACACTAGTATTACGAAAGTCATCAGTTTGCATAAAAGATTCAATGCATTCATAATCATAATTAATACCTAACTTTCTTCCTTTATCATTCTCCCATCCTTCAGTATTTTCCTGAGTGCGGTCGAGAAGATCCCATTTAGCTTCTTCCTTCATACGTGTAAATGATCCAGAACAAGAAGCATCCAATAAATCCTTATCATGAAGAGAAAGCCTTGCATAGAAGTTATCAATAACAATATTACCGGGGAGCTCATGAATGGGGCATTTGAGCATTGGTGACTTCAATCTCCCCCACGCTTGGGTAATACTCTCTCTATTTTGAGGCCATAAATTATATATTTGATTCCGATCTTTATGAATCTTACTTGGAGGATAGAATTTAGAATAAAAGAGAGGTACAATTTCCTTCCATCCAATAGATCAACCATTCTTCAGCATCTTATACCATTCCGCAGCTCTTCCCTTAAGTGATAAAGAGAATAATTTCCTCTTAACTTGGTCCATTGAGATACGAGCACACTTGAACAACTCGCATAATTCATGTGCAAAGAGTAATTGATCACCCAGATGGGCAGTTCCATCTCCAAAATAGCAATTATTCATAACACGTTCAACAATTTTCATAGGTGTTTTAAAAGGATCCAATTGAGCAAGAAACGGAGACGCCTCCATAATGAAATAAAGCAGTAGTAGACAGAAATAAAAATAGCACTTACAGTAAAAATTACCTTTACCAATTCCACTCTTCAATAGCGCTTCACTCCCCGGCACGGCCCCAGAAAATAGTCCTGATGACCCACAAATATAGGGGGTGTATCGTAGTACTTTCGATAAATAAGAGTGTCGAACCCAACGAGGAGCAGAAGGTATTGACGAGCAGTTTTGATCGAGGATTCACTTTAAACACTGGCAAACAGGTTTGCAGGGGTATTTGGTATTGCAGATAAATAAAGTACGAGAAAATAAAATGCAGTAATAATAATTGCAGCGAGTGGCCCAATCCTTTCTATATCAAAGGACAAGCCGGTTGTTGTCTTATGATGACCAAACGTTCCTAAGGACACAAGGGAATTTTGTCAAGTGCTTTCGCTTCACATAGCTGAATAATCTTCAATGGTTTGGTAAGTGTTGCGTGGGTGAATCTATGCTAATGTACTACCCCATACTTGGACTAATACATACTTGTGATTATACCTTTTGCAAGCATCCGCAACTACAAGAAAATAATTAAGATAAATCTAACCACAACCTTAAACTCTGAGATCCTACAATCCTTGATGCACCGGTTTCCTAACGAGGGTTTGGGTTTCTGTTGCTGCTGCAACCCCACAATCAGTAGCCAAATACATGATGCCTTCCTTTAGGCTCATAAAGGTGAAGTATCATGTAGTCGACGTTCACATGACACCACTAGAAGAACAACACCACAACTTAAATATCAAATCATTGCATATTACTCAACATAGTTCCACTACTAACAACATGATTTCTCCCATCTCCTTAAGAACTAAACGAACTACTCACGATACATCATATGATCATAATCAGAGGTGATATAATGATGAATAACAATCTGGACATAAACCTTTATTCAATGGTTTCACTCAATAGCATCAACTACAAGGAGTAATCAACACACGAAAAGTTTCCCCTATGAACTAGACAAGTATCAAACCCAAGATGTTACAGCGGGACGGCGTGGAGACGGCGGTGATGATGGTGCTGGTGGTGGAGATGATGGTGACGATGATCCCGATGAAGTCCAGCTCGATGGCGGTGACGATGGCGACGATCTCTCCTCTCCGGGAAGGAATTTCCCCGGTAGAATTCTGCCTGCCAGAGAGCTTTTCTTTGTCTCTGGTTCTCCGCCCCGTAGCAGCGGCGGAGTATTTCTCTGGTCTCTCCCCCGATCTTAGGTTTCCCGAGGGGTTGAAATACGCGAGGGGGCGTTGTCAGAAGTGGGCCAGGGTGCCCAGACCATGCCTAGGCGCGGCCTGAGGCTGGCTCGCGCCTAGGGGTGGTCTGCCCCCTCAGGGCCCATCTCAGCCTCTCCTTCTGGCTTTCTCTGTCATTTAGAAAAATGGAATTTTCTGTATCTTTGCTGGAAATTGTTGGTCTTCATAAATATGGTGCCTTGACGGTTCTTTTTCCAGCAGATTCTTGGCTCCGGCGGTTAATTCTCCAATAATCATCAAACATGAAAAAATAGATTGAATGACATAAGTATCACCTCTATATATGAAATATATCAATGAATAACAGTAAATTATGATATAGAATAGTAATGTAAATTGGACGTATCAACGGCCCGGTCACGATGCGTCATCCCGCTGGAGGTGGTACCAGATGCATTTTCGTCCCGGGCGGACGCAAACGGTCGCTCAACGTTCGTTTACGTCGCCCCGCTGGAGATGCCCTTAGTGGAAAGAAACCACTCGCGCGTCTGAGACGGGCCATGAGCCAGAAAAGCCACGTTGTTTGGTCGCCTGCGCAGAAATTTTGTCGGCCCCGTGGAGATTTGGGCTCTGCCCATTTTATAGGTCGGCTTTTAGGCCTACTAGCAGCCCAGAATGATGCCCATGTTGTTTGGTTGCAACCTAAAATCAGCTTCTAGTTACCTCCTTCCCTTCAGTGGTGAGGTTACCAGTGATCAATCACACAAGCAAGAACACAATGGAAACACAAGCAAACTTAGGAGTGATCATAGACACTACTAGTTTAGGACACACCATTGTTCATATACGATCATAGTTTAGGACACGGCACGAACAACAAGAAAACATCATTAGACAGTAGACAAGACATGGTAGCAGTGACACAGTACCAGATAAGATTCAGACATGATCTTCAAAGACAACACACATTGTGGCATCGCCATGGTACGAGCACCTGCTCATCACCTCAGTGCAGGTGTGGTCGAAGATGACCACACTGTACTCGAAGGAGGATACCTTGAAGGTGAGGAACTGGCCTACCTTGAGCTGATGGGCGATGGCGAAGCCCGCCCACCCATGGTCGATGAATGTGTCATCGACTTCTCTCATCGTAGTCATCCTCCAGTTGCAGGTAGTGTTGCTGCAGACGATGATGTTGAAAGGGATTTCTCCAAACCACTTGAAAAAATCTCGAGGGATCAGGGGCCGGCCGAAGGTGGGCTTGAAGATGATGCACAAGAACTGATCCGGCCCTACCTCGTCCTGGAAGTGGCCAACATTAGCCGACCTTCCACGACGCTTCTTCGATGGTCCCTCGTCGGGAACCTCAACAGGTGACCAAAGCATGATCTTCTCAGTATGCCACAAGAATATGGCATTGGAGGTGTGGCAGCTCACAAGTATAAACGGACATTGAAAACATTAGTGAGGCCTCATATATTGGCTCACACGATAGCTCAAGTGGCTGCCCTCAAACTAAGTCTAGTGTGCAAGTAATATGACACACACGACTAAGTTTGAGGGCATCACCTTGCCTTCCGTTGTACCGTTATTGAATCACAAGCCAATGCAGAAGTGAAGAAGCACACAAGGCCTCATACATTTGGTCAAAAGACAGGCATAGGGAGTGGCCACAAACTAAGTGTAGTGTGCAATGATTATGGCACACATGACTAAGTTTGAGGCCATCATCTAGCCTTCCATAGTGCCATATTTGAATCATTGGCCAACACAGAAGAAAAACTAAAAGAGGCCTCATACATTTGGTCACACAACAGGCAAATGGATTGTTGATGGCGTGTATTTCACACGTTCGTTGGGCAACCCCAAGAGGAAAGTATGATGCGCACAGCAGCAAGTTTTCCCTCAGAAAGAAACCAAGGTTTATCGAACCAGGAGGAGCCAAGAAGCACGTTGAAGGTTGATGGCGGCGAGATGTAGTGCGGCGCAACACCAGGGATTCCGGCGCCAACGTGGAACCTGCACAACACAACCAAAGTACTTTGCCCCAACGAAACAGCTGAGGTTGTCAATCTCACCGGCTTGCTCGTAACAAAGGATTAACCGTATTGTGTGGAAGATGATTGTTTGCGAGAAAACAGTAGAACAAGTATTGCGAGTAGATTTGTATTTCAAGTAAAGAGAATTGGACCGGGGTCCACAGTTCACTAGAGGTGTCTCTCCCATAAGACGAACAACATGTTGGGTGAATAAATTACGGTTGGGCAATTGACAAATAAAGAGAGCATGACAATGCACATACATATCATGATGAGTATAGTGAGATTTAATTGGGCATTACGACAAAGTACATAGACCGCCATCCAACTCGCATCTATGCCTAAAAAGTCCACCTTCGAGTTATCATCCGAACCCCTCCGATATTAAGTTGCAAGCAACGGACAATTGCATTAAGTATGGTGCGTAATGTAATCAACAACTACATCCTTAGACATAGCATCAATGTTTTATCCCTAGTGGCAACAAGCACAACACAACCTTAGAACTTTCCGTCACTCGTCCCGGTGTCAATGCGGGCATGAACCCACTATCGAGCATAAGTACTCCCTCTTGGAGTTACAAGCATCTACTTGGCCAGAGCATCTACTAGTAACGGAGAGCATGCAAGATCATAAACAACACATAAGCATAACTTTGATAATCAACATAACAAGTATTCTCTATTCATCGGATCCCAACAAACGCAACATATAGAATTACAGATAGATGATCTTGATCATGATAGGAAGCTCACAAGATCCGACAATGATAGCACAATGGGGAGAAGACAACCATCTAGCTACTGCTATGGACCCATAGTCCAGGGGTAGACTACTCACACATCACACCGGAGGCGACCATGGCGGCGTAGAGTACTCCGGGGGATGATTCCCTCTCCGGCAGAGTGCCGGAGGCGATCTCCTGGATCCCCCGAGATGGGATCGGCGGCGACGGCGTCTCCGGGAAGGTTTTTCGTATCGTGGCTCTCAGTACCGGGGGTTTCGTCACGGAGGCTTTAAGTAGGCGGAAGGGCAAGTCAAGAGGCGGCACGGGGGCCCACACCATAGGCCGGCGCGGCCAGGGGTGGGGCCGCGCCGCCCTAGGGTTTGGCCACCCCGTGGCCCCTCTTCGTCTCGTCTTCGGACTTCGGAAGCTTCGTGGAAAAATAGGCCCCCGGGCTTTGATTTCGTCCAATTCCGAGAATATTTCCTTACTAGGATTTCTGAAACCAAAAACAAGTAGAAACATAGCAATCGGCACTTCGGCATCTTGTTAATAGGTTAGTTCCGGAAAATGCACGAATATGACATAAAGTGTGCATAAAACATGTAGATAACATCAATAATGTGGCATGGAACATAAGAAATTATCGATACGTCGGAGACGTATCAGCATCCCCAAGCTTAGTTCTCGCTCGTCCCGAGCGAGTAAAATGATAACACGAGATAATTTCGGAGTGACATGCCATCATAATCTTGATCATACTATTTGTAAAGCATATGTAGTGAATGCAGCGATCAAAACAATATGTATGACATGAGTAAACAAGTGAATCATAAAGCAAAGACTTTTCATGAATAGCACTTCAAGACAAGCATCAATAAGTCTTGCATAAGAGTTAACTCATAAAGCAATAATTCAAAGTAAAGGTATTGAAGCAACACAAAAGAAGATTAAGTTTCAGCGGTTGCTTTCAACTTGTAACATGTATATCTCATGGATATTGTCAACATAGAGTAATATAATAAGTGCAATAAGCAAGTATGTAGGAATCAATGCACAGTTCACACAAGTGTTTGCTTCTTGAGGTGGATAGAAATAGGTGAACTGACTCAACATTGAAAGTAAAAGAATGGTCCTCATAGAGGAAAAGCATCGATTGCTATATTTGTGCAAGAGCTTTGATTTTGAAAACATGAAACAATTTTGTCAACGGTAGTAATAAAGCATATGCATCATGTAAATTATATCTTATAAGTTGCAAGCCTCATGCATAGTGTACCAATAGTGCCCGCACCTTGTCCTAATTAGCTTGGACTACTTGGATTATCACCGCAATACATATGCTTTAACCAAGTTTCACAAAGGGGTACCTCTATGCCGCCTGTACAAAGGTCTAAGGAGAAAGCTCACATTTGGATTTCTTGCTTTTGATTATTCTCAACTTAGACATCCATACCGGGACAACATAGACAACAGATAATGGACTCCTCTTTTAATGCTTTAAGCATTTGACAACAATTAATTCTTTTCTCATTAGAGACTTGAGGATATTTGTCCAAAACTCGAAACTTCCACCATGGATCATGGCTTTAGTTAGCGGCCCAATGTTCTTCTCTCACAATATGCATGCTCAAACCATTCAACTCAGTGTAGATCGCCCTTACTTTAGACAAGACGAACATGCATAGCAACTCACATGAAATTCAACAATGAGTTGATGGCGTTCCCCGATAAACATGGTTATCGCACAACAAGCAACTTAATAAGAGATAAAGTGCATAATTACATATTCAATACCACAATAGTTTTTAAGCTATTTGTCCCATGAGCTATATATTGCAAAGGTGAACGATGGAATTTTAAAGGTAGCACTCAAGCAATTTACTTTGGAATGGCGGGAAAAATACCATGTAGTATAGGTAGGTATGGTGGACACAAATGGCATAGTGGTTGGCTCAAGTATTTTGGATGCATGAGAAGTATTCCCTCTCGATACAAGGTTTAGGCTAGCAAGGCTTATTTGAAACAAACACAAGGATGGACCGGTGCAGCAAAACTCACATAAAAGACATATTGAAAACATTATAAGACTCTACACCGTCTTCCTTGTTGTTCAAACTCAATACTAGAAATTATCTAGACCTTAGAGAAACCAAATATGCAAACCAAATTTTAGCATGCTCTATGTATTTCTTCATTAATGAGTGCAAAGCATATGATGCAAGAGCTTAAACATGAGCACAACAATTGCCAAGTATCACATTACCCAAGACATTTATAGCAATTACTACATGTATCATTTTCCAATTCCAACCATATAACAATTTAACGAAGGAGAAACTTCGCCATGAATACTATGAGTAGAAACCAAGGACATACTTGTCCATATGCTACAGCGGAGCGTGTATCTCTCCCATAAAGTGAATGCTAGGATCCATTTTATTCAAACAAAACAAAAACAAAAACAAACCGACGCTCCAAGAAAAAGCACATAAGATGTGATGGAATAAAAATATAGTTTCAGGGAGGAACCCGATAATGTTGTCGATGAAGAAGGGGATGCCTTGGGCATCCCCAAGCTTAAACGCTTGAGTCTTCTTGATATATGCAGGGGTGAACCATCGGGTGCATCCCCAAGCTTAGAGCTTTCACTCTCCTTGATCATGTTGCATCATACTCCTCTCTTGATCCTTGAAAACTTCCTCCACACCAAACTCGAAACAACTCATTAGAGGGTTAGTGCACAATATAAATTGACATATTCAGAGGTGACACAATAATTCTTAACACTTCTGGACATTGCATAATGCTACTGGACATTAGTGGATCAAAGAAATTCATCCAACATAGCGAAAGAGGCAATGCGAAATAAAAGGCAGAATCTGTCAAAACAGAACAGTTCGTATTGACGAATTTTAAAATGGCACCAGACTTGCTCAAATGAAAATGCTCAAATTGAATGAAAGTTGCGTACATATCTGAGGATCATGCACGTAAATTGGCATAATTTTCTGAGCTACCTACAGGGAGGTGGACCCAGATTCGTGACAGCAAAGAAATCTGGAACTGCGCAGTAATCCAAATCTAGTACTTACTTTTCTATCAACGGCTTAACTTGGCACAACAAAACACAAAACTAAGATAAGGAGAGGTTGCTACAGTAGTAAACAACTTCCAAGACACAAAATAAAAACAAAGTGCTGTAGGTAAAAACATGGGTTGTCTCCCATAAGCGCTTTTCTTAACGCCTTCAGCCTAGGCGCGAAAGTGTGTATCAAGTAACATCGAGAGATGAAGCATCAACATCATAATTTGTTCTAATAATAGAATCATAAGGTACCTTTATTCTCTTTCTAGGGAAGTGTTCCATACCTTTCTTGAGAGGAAATTGATATTTTATATTACCTTCCCTCATATCAATAATAGCACCAACAGTTCAAGAAAAGGTCTTCCCAATATAATGGGACAAGATGCATTGCATTCAATATCCAAGACAACAAAATCAACGGGAACAAGATTATTGTTAACGGTAATGCGAACATTATCAACTTTACCCAAAGGTTTCTTTGTAGAATGATCAGCAAGATTAACATCCAAATAACAATTTTTCAGCGGTGGCAAGTCAAGCATATTATAAATTTTCTTAGGCATAACGGAAATACTTGCACCAAGATCACATAAAGCATTACAATAAAAATCTTTAACCTTCATCTTAATGATGGGCTCCCAACCATCCTCTAGCTTTTTAGGAATAGAGGCTTCGCGCTCTAGTTTCTCTTCTCTAGCTTTTATGAGAGCATTTGTAATATGATGCGTGAAAGCCAAATTTATAGCACTAGCATTAGGACTTTTAGCAAGTTTTTGCAAGAACTTTATAACTTCAGAGATGTGGCAATCATCAAAATTCAAACCATTATAATCTAAAGCAATGGGATCATCATCCCCAATGTTGGAAAAAATTTCAGCAACTTTATCACAAAGCAGTTTCAATAGCTTTAGCAGCTTCAGTGCAGCTTCGCGCTTTGCATTAGAAGTGGAAACATTGCTAACACCAATTCTTTTATTAGTATGAGTAGGAGGTGCAGCAACATGTGTAGCATTAGCATTACTAGTGGTGGTAATAGTCCAAACTTTAGCTATATTCTTCTCTTTAGCTAGTTTTTCATTTTCTTCTCTATCCCACCTAGCACGCAGCTCAGCCATTAATCTTATATTCTCATTAATTCTAACTTGAATGGCATATGCTGAAGTAACAATTTTATTATGATAATTCTCATTAGGCAAAACTTTTGATTTCAAAAGATCAACATCAAGCAGCAAGACTATCGACTTTAGAAGCAAGTATATCAATTTTACCAAGCTTTTCTTCAACAGATTTGTTAAAAGCAGCTTTGTGTACTAATAAATTCTTTAAGCATGGCTTCAAGTCCAGGGGGTGAATTCCTATTATTGTTGTAAGAATTTCCATAAGAATTACCATAGCCGTTGCCATTATTATAAGGATATGGCCTATAGTTGTTACTAGAATTGTTCCGGTAAGCATTGTTGTTGAAATTATTTTTAATGAAGTTTACATCAACATATTCTTCTTGTGCAACCAATGAAGCTAATGGAACATTATTAGGATCAATATTAGTCCTATCATTCACAAGCATAGACATAATAGGATCAACCTTATCATTCAAGGAAGAGGATTCTTCAACAGAATTTACCTTCTTACCTTGTGGAGCTCTTTCCGTGTGCCATTCAGAGTAGTTGATCATCATATTATCAAGAAGCCTTGTTGCTTCACCAAGAGTGATGGACATAAAGGTACCTCCAGCAGCTGAATCCAATAAATTCCGTGAAGAAAAATTTAGTCCCGCATAGAAGGTTTGGATGATCATCCAAGTAGTCGATCCATGGGTTGGGCAATTTTTAACCAGAGATTTCATTCTTTCCAAAGCTTCAGCAACATGTTCAGTATCTAATTGTTTGAAATTCATTATGCTACTCCTCAAAGATATAATTTTAGCAGGGGATAATATCTACCAATAAAAGCATCCTTGCATTTAGTCCATGAATCAATACTATTCTTAGGCAGTAGATAGCAACCAATCTTTAGCTCTTCCTCTTAATGAGAAAGGGAACAATTTTAGTTTAATAATATCACCATCTACATCTTTATATTTTTGCATTTCACATAGTTCAACAAAATTATTAAGATGGGCAAGCAGCATCATCGAACTAATTCCGTAAAATTGATCTTTCATAACAAGATTCAATGAAAGCAGTGTTTAATTTCAAAGAATTCTCGCTGTAGTAGCAGGTGGAGCAATAGGTGTGCATAAGAAATCATTATTATTTGTGGTTGTGAAGTCACACAACTTAGTATTTTCAGCGTTGGCCATTTTAGCAACAAGTAAATAAAGCAAACTAGATAAAGTAAATGCAAGTAAACTAATTTTTTTGTGTTTTCGGTATAGCAAACAAGATAGCAAATAAAGTAAAACTAGCAACTAATTTTTTTGTATTTTGATTTAGTGCAGCAAACAAAGTAGTAAATAAAACTAAGCAAGACAAAAACAAAGTAAAGAGATTGAGAAGTGGAGACTCCCTTGCAGCGTGTCTTGATCTCCCCGGCAACGGCGCCGTAAAAAGAGCTTGATGGCGTGTATTTCACACGTTCGTTGGGCAACCCCAAGAGGAAGGTATGATGCGCACAGCAGCAAGTTTTCCCTCGTGAAAGAAACCAAGGTTTATCGAACCAGGAGGAGCCAAGAAGCACGTTGAAGGTTGATGGCGGCGAGATGTAGTGCGGCGCAACACCAGGGATTCCGGCGCCAACGTGGAACCCGCACAACACAACCAAAGTACTTTGCCCCAACGAAACAAAGTGAGGTTGTCAATCTCACCGGCTTGCTGTAACAAAGGATTAACCGTATTGTGTGGAAGATGATTGTTTGCGAGAAAACAGTAGAACAAGTATTGCAAGTAGATTTGTATTTCAAGAAAGAGAATTGGACCGGGGTCCACAGCTCACTAGAGGTGTCTCTCCCATAAGACGAACGAGCATGTTGGGTGAATAAATTACAGTTGGGCAATTGACAAATAAAGAGAGCATGACAATGCACATACATATCATGATGAGTATAGTGAGATTTAATTGGGCATTACGACAAAGTACATAGACCGCCATCCAACCGCATCTATGCCTAAAAAGTCCACCTTCGAAGTTATCATCCGAACCCCTCCAGTATTAAGTTGCAAGCAACAAACAATTGCATTAAGTATGGTGCGTAATGTAATCAACAACTACATCCTTAGACATAGCATCAATGTTTTATCCCTAGTGGCAACAACGACAACACAACCTTAGAACTTTCCGTCACTCGTCCCGGTGTCAATGCGGGCATGAACCCACTATCGAGCATAAGTACTCCCTCTTGGAGTTACAAGCATCTACTTGGCCGCAGCATCTACTAGTAACGGAGAGCATGTAAGATCATAAACAACACATAAGCATAACTTTGATAATCAACATAACAAGTATTCTCTATTCATCGGATCCCAACAAACGCAACATATAGAATTACGGATAGATGATCTTGATCATGATAGGCAGCTCACAAGATCCGACAATGATAGCACAATGGGGAGAAGACAACCATCTAGCTACCGCTATGGACCCATAGTCCAGGGGTAGACTACTCACACATCACACCGGAGGCGACCATGGCGGCGTAGAGTCCTCCGGGGATGATTCCCCTCTCCGGCAGGGTGCCGGAGGCGATCTCCCGGATCCCCCGAGATGGGATCGGCGGCGACGGCGTCTCCGGAAGGTTTTCCGTATCGTGGCTCTCGGTGCATCGGGGGTTTCGTCACGGAGGCTTTAAGTAGGCGGAAGGGCAAGTCAAGAGGCGGCACGGGGGCCCACACCATAGGCCGGCGCGGCCGGGGGTGGGGCCGCGCCGCCCTAGGGTTTGGCCACCCCGTGGCCCCTCTTCGTCTCGTCTTCGGACTTCCGGAAGCTTCGTGGAAAAATAGGCCCCGGGCTTTGATTTCGTCCAATTCCGAGAATATTTCCTTACTAGGATTTCTGAAACCAAAAACAGCAAGAAAACAGAATCGGCACTTCGGCATCTTGTTAATAGGTTAGTTCCAGAAAATGCACGAATATGACATAAAGTGTGCATAAAACATGTAGATAACATCAATAATGTGGCATGGAACATAAGAAATTATCGATACGTCGGAGACGTATCAATTGTCCCCAAACTAAGTCTAGTGTGCACGAAAACTGGCACACATGGCTAAGTTTAAAGACATCACCTTGCCTTCCATTGTGGTATTGTTGAATCATTAGCCAATGCACTAGACAAACCAAAAATAGTCCTCATATATAGGGTCACACGACAGGCAAAGGGATTGCCTGCAAACTAAGTCTATTGTGCAAGTAAAATGATACACATGACTAAGTTTGAGGGAAACACCCTGTCTTCTGTTGTGCCATTGTTCAATCATTAGTCAATGCACTAGACAAACCAAAAGGAGGCCTCATATATTGGATCACACGGCAGGCAGAGGGACTGTCCACAAACCAAGTCAAGTGTGCAACGAATATGGCACACATGACTTAGTTTGAGGGCAGCACATTATCTTCCGTTGTGCCATTGTTCAATCATTGGCCAATGCAGAACTGAAGAAGCATAAACATGCAAAGCAAGGTACCATAGGTATCATAATATGAGAACATAGGTAGGAGATATTTGATCAGAACCAATGACATGGTCATATTCAGTCAGGCCATAGGTTCTGATCAATCATCTCCTCATACTACGATCCCTGGTTATAATCATCGGCCTAATTCAATTAGAAACAACACAAGTAGCAGTTCAAATAGAGTACATTACGAGTGGTACTTAGGGTACATTACAAATTCTCCTTAGCTCAACCATTCACAGGATCTCCTAGAGTACATCTACAACGCATTCACCATTCATCATAAGTAGCTTTCTCTTTTCAGCCTCTAAAGTCTTTCTTTCTGCCTCTTATTCCTGTTTCTTAGCTCTCATCTCTTATGGTTGTGTTCTCTGTAGATTCTTGAGCAGAGCAACTTCATTCTTCAAGTTATCTATCTCCTCTTGCGTCCGAACAAACTAGCGCGACTCAGCTTAATCTTTCGCTCACAACATGCTAAACCCCAACACAAAAACCCTTCCCCTATTTGCATGCACAACAAAATCTGGCAGTTTGAACAATCCTCGGTCGGATCTACAAAGGATCTATCGCGATTGGAGATTACACTAACATATCTAAGCAAATCGCGACCATGGACACCAAGAACTCGACAAGAACAGCAAGCAATCACGACGAAGACCTAGCAAACGTCTATCCAAACCCAATCCTAATGGAAACCCTAGCTGATCTAATCTGCATGTCATCGCAAATGCTCAAGCATGTCTCGGTTACTTCGCAACCTGAGCTCTTTTAATTATGCACTTTACTTTGTGATAGCCTTAGTGCTTAATGTTCTATATATTGCTATCACCTTGTCGCTTATCTTGCTTAACATAGATTATTGATGCACATAGGAAAACGCTACTTTATAGGCTTTGTTCTTGACGAGTAAAACTTAGTTTTATTCCACACTTATTCAAACCTTGTAGGTAAAAAAATAATTTAAACCACCTATTCACCCCGCCCCTTCTCTTCTAGGCGACATCTATTGATCTTTTAAACCTGACTTGAGTCAGGATCACATGTCGCCGGGTTCCACGTATCCACTCTCAGTTTTTCATCCCTAAACATAGCCATATTTTTTAGCTTAAAAAAAACATAATTTTTGCCGAAACTTCTTGCAAGTATCCAGAACATGTGTATGTATTGGTGAAATAAATTTTAGAATTTTTCAAAACATAAAATAATGATTTTTAAATATTTTAAAACCAAAGGCACTACTGCTCGGGTGAATCAAATCTGCTCTTTGTGCAAAGAGTGAAAATGAAGCTACGGGTAAACTTGGAGATGGTCATCGAGAAAAAAACACGGAAGGGAAACAAGAGAGCGCAAGCTCCGGCCATCGAGGCAAGAACCTTCCGTGCGAGGCACTTGGAGAGCAAGGGGCGAGGCCACCTAGCGTCAACCAGACTGCCGCCTCACCCACGGCCACGCTACGTGGAGCACATGAGGCGCGCCATGCACGTCGCCACGTGCAGCTCGTCGCCCTCCACCCGTCGACCGCCTCTTTAGCATGAGCCCCCAGCTACCTACATCTACATCTCCGTCGCATACCCACAGCCGATCGAGAGAGCAGAGAGCACAGTGTAAGGCGGTGTTCAGGAACAAGCCAAGAGACATCGCGCAAGCTAAGAGGATGACGGGCCGCGGGGTAGTTACGATGGCGCCGCTGTTCATGCTGCTTCTCCTCCTCTCGGTGTCCGCGGCGATGGGGGCTCCCCGTCACCGCGAGAGATGGGAGGAAGGGGAGGGGGAGTGGCGGCCGGAGGAGGAGGGCAAGGGCGGAGGCGGGGAGCCAGCTGCTGGTAAAGGGCTATTCGTCCTGGACAAGGTGGAGAAGGTGGTGGACTCGGAGGGTGGGCAGGTGCACGTCGTGCGTGGGCAGCCGTGGCCGCCGGCGTCCTTCATGCACATCGGCTTCATCACCATGGAGCCCAAGACGCTGTTCGTGCCGCAGTACATGGACTCCAACCTCATCCTCTTCGTGCAGCGAGGTGCATACTTTAGTCAAGCAGTTGAAACTTGGTTTTTATTACATGTGGACTTAGATTGTGGATCATGATCGATTTAACGACGTGAGCAGGGGAGGTGAAAGTTGGATGGATCCACAAGGACGAGCTCGTGGAGAAAAAGCTCAAGATGGGCGACGTGCTGCACATCGACGCCGGCTCCACCTTCTACATGGTCAACACCGGCGAAGGCCAGAGGCTGCAGGTCATATGCAGCATCGACGCATCAGATAGCGCCGGCTTCGGCCCTTATCAGGTCATGTATATATATATATGCAATATGCCCTGTTTATTCTGCATTTGCAAACCATGTATAGCTTACTTTGCACACGTCGATAAAAAATTAGTCCTGCTTGATTATTTACATGTCGACCCTATATATGCTGACAAATTGATGATACGATGCAGTCGTTCTATCTTGGTGGGGCAGGGAAACAGGGGTCGGTGCTGGGCGGCTTTTACCCAACGATACTTACCACCGCTTTCAACGTGAGCTAGCTAATTCGTCTCTCAACATTACATAAGCAACATACACATCATGACACACTGATTAAAATTGATTCTGATGTCCAGACTACTTACGACGAATTGGCAAGAATTTTCACGGTCAAGTCTGGGCCTATTGTGTTCTACACAAACACAACGGATCCCGGGCGGGGAGACAAGAAGCGTGATGCCGGAGAGAAGGAAAGGGAGAACGATCCATGGAGACCAGTGGGGAGAGGCGATGAAGACGAACGTGGTAACGGGCAGTGGACATGGTCGTGGAGGAAGCTGATGGGCGGGTTCATCGGAGGGGCATCCTCTAACGGCGCGGAAGCAAACAAGAAGTCAGATAAGACGGTGAGCGCGCCGGATCCATACAATCTCTTCGACCACGACCCCAGCTTCCAGAACGATTACGGCTGGAGCATCTCCATCGACAAGCACGACTACGAGCCCCTGGGCCACTCCGACATCGGCGTCTACCTCGTCAACCTCACCGCCGTACGTCTTGCTCTTCTGTACAAGTACGGCAAGTTTCGATTGCGGCGAGGCTGATGATCGATGTTGCGTGTGGCATGGCGTATGTGCTGCAGGGTTCGATGATGGCGCCGCACGTGAACCCGAGGGCGACGGAGTACGGTGTGGTGCTCGGCGGGGAAGGCGACATCCAGGTGGTCTTCCCCAACGGGACGCTGGCGATGAGCGCGAAGGTTCGCCCCGGCGACGTGTTCTGGATCCCGCGCTACTTCCCGTTCGCGCAGGTGGCGTCGCAGACCGGGCCGTTCGAGTTCTTCGGGTACACCACGTCGGCGCGGCGGAACAGGCCGCAGTTCCTGGCTGGCGCCACCTCGGTCCTCCGCACCATGCTCGGGCCGGAGCTCGCGGCCAGCTTCGGCGTCCCTGAGGAGGAGTTGAGGGAGGTGGTGCATGCGCAGAAGGAGGCTGTGATACTGCCGCCGGTGCAGGAGAAGGAGCCGAGGGTTATTAGGCAGATGGTTAAGGAGTAAGCTTGCGCTGACAGGTGCTTAATGCATTACTGAGGAGTGATCGATCTTGCATGCGTTCATTTTCTCTTCAGAACTTTTGTATGTGCGTGTTCATGCGCTAGTCTGTGTGTTGTGTTCTAGAGTACGTGTTTGTTCGGAGTTGGCGTTTGTTGGCGTTGTCGATAAATAAAGGTGCTCGTGAAATTCAGCTATGCAGGCTCGACGTGTATGGTTTTATAGTTTTTTTTTTGGAAAATGATTAGATTCCCCCGGGGGACGGACGTCCCGCAGCCTCCTGCTTGTGCGTGCGACGCCTGTCGCTGGGCCCCACCAAAACAGGTCGTCCCCTACCTCCCAAATTCGGCGATTTACACAAAAATAACCCAAAACTGAAAGAAAAGCACAGACTGACCCTCTGGCGAAACTATTTCACGGATCTAACCCTTTTGTGTGGCGCCCCTCTCAAGGGCGCCACACATGCCCATGTGGCGCCTCTAGCTGTGGCGCCACACACCCATCCGACGTGGCCCGTCGACGCTGAGCTGGTGACCCCGATCCGACGTGGCAGCACGAGTGGCGCCGCTCCGGCCGGCGCCACACTTTGAAAGTGTGCCGCCCCTGGGAAGGGCGCCACACATTGACTTAAGTTTGGGCGCCGCGCGCGCCCAGCCCGACCCTCTTCTTTCTTTCTTCCTCTGTTCCTCTTCTCTCCTCCAAAGGCGCCCGGTTTTCTCTCCCCCTCTCTCCCCACCAAATCAACCACCAAATCGTCAGATCTGTCCGTGGAGATCGTTCCTAACTCGTTGCTTGAGGTAATCTCCTCCGTTTCCCCTCTTTTCATCCATTGATTTTGTGTATTTGCTCCAATCTATATGTGAAACCCTAGATGTGGATTTGGTTGATTTGAGGGTGGAGATGGATTTGGTTGGATGTTAGGGTTGTTGAAGTAGAAGAAATGGTAGTGTGCTAGTTTGTATGGGTAGATTATGTTGATTATGGTATCTAATGAACACATGTGTGTATGTGTTGTTCCCATTATGCTAGGGGGATGGAAAGAATTGTTCATGTTCATCATGTGGACAAGGATGCTTACTTGAAGGGAAACATAGAGCCGGACCCGGAAGAGGTTGACTTGGTGTTTGACGTTAGCCCTAGCTTTGCGGAGGTGGTAGCACAAATTAGGGTTGAGTTGAATTGGAATGAGCCAAATGATGGTATTGAGCTAGAGGGAAGGCATAATGTGGGGTTTGGAATGCACACCCGTTGGAAGATAATGCGTATCAACTCCGAGCAACGTTGGTCCATTTACAAGGAGACGGTGGCCGGGTCACAAGATAAGGCTTTGGAGTTGTTTGCAACCAAGACGGTTGAGGCTCGTATCGAGCTTGACCTTAACCGGCCCTCCTCCCCCGTTCGAGAGAGGACTCCTCCACCCATGAGCCAAGAAGAGGCCACCCAATCTCCCATTGTCCAATCTCCCATTGCCCAACAACCTCCGTTGGATAATGAGTATGATGAGCACGAAGATGGTGATGATTGTTTCGAGATGAATGGCAACAATGTCGGTGATTTGGATAAATATTGGACGCAAGAGGAGATGGACCACTCCATTCCTTATTCCCGATGCTATGCGTCGGACTCGGATGATGATGGACCCGAAGAGGAGGTTGACGAGGATGGCTTCACGGCTAAGGAAGCCGAAAGAGCCGAGATCTTCAAGAAGGTAACCGGACGGGATATCCGGGTACCATTGTTCCGTGATGTTAGTCTTGCGGATGGAGCCGTGGTTGATGGTGGCAAAAGTTTACTTCTTGGAGCTAGGCCACTATCCAAGAGAGATGTGGATGGTAGGACGGCTATGATCTCTAAAGGGCTAACGTTTGATACATTCTTGGAATTGAAGATATGGTTGAAGGAGTTCTCCATTAAGCATCATCGCCCTTACATCGTTGTTCACTCGGACTTGAAGACGCGGTACACGCTAAAATGTGTGGATAAAAGGTTCCCATGGGTTGTCCGTGCACGACCTTTCAAAAAAGGGCCCTCTTGGCACATAACAAGTTGTGTAGCCACTCACATGTGCCGGGGACCGAAGCTTGATGGCAAGGATGCACAGCCGGACCACCGTCAACTCACATCCGAGTTCATTGCATACAAGCTCTCGGCGGAGATATCATCACTTCCTATCATGAGCATTAGGTCCGTGCAAGATACGGTCAAATCCCGGTTTGCCTACGACGTCAAGTACGGGAAGGCATGGAAGGCCAAACAAGCCGCATTCAAGATGTTGTACGGTGATTGGGAGGAAGCATACAACCGTATCCCTAGGTTGTTGTTAGCGATGGCCGCAACTAACCCGGGCATGGTGCATGTGGTCGAGCCTTCCGCAACCAAAATGACATTGCATGATGGTAAAAGAGTGAGGGTATTTCACCGTGCATTTTGGTCATTCCAGCAATGCACGAGGGCATTCGAACATTGTAGGCCCGTCATAGCCGTGGATGGTACCTTCTTGACCGGTCAATACAAGGGCACACTATTGGTGGCAATAGCAAGTGATGCAAGCAACCGTTTAGTACCATTGGCTTTTGCATTGGTAGAGATTGAGAACAATGATAATTGGCAATGATTTTTCCATATATTGAGGACGAGGGTCATACCACCCTCAAAGGAAGTGTGTGTCATCTCCGATCGTCATCAAGGAATTGTCAATGCGGTGGAGGTTCCAATTCCCGGGCATGCTCCCTTGCATCACCGATGGTGCATGAGGCATTTTTGTGCGAACTTCTACCGGGCATGCAAGAGCAAAGATTTGTCTGACCTTCTTCAAGATTGTTGCCTCGCTTATTCGGAGCGCCGCTTCGCAAACCTATACAACGGCTTGCTGAAGCACAAAGACCTCAACGCGGGTGGTCAAGAGTTTCTTCATAGACACCTCGTATTTAACTCAAAGTGGGCGAGAGCTTATGATGAGGATGGGAGGAGATATGGCCAAATGACAAGCAACATGGCCGAGTGCTTCAACAATGTTTTGAAGGGTGTCCGTGCATTGCCCGTGACGGCAATCATTCAATACACATTCGAGAAGTTGAATGTCTATTTCCAGAACTACACCGATGAAACGGAGAAGGAAATTGCTTTGAATGCCGAGTTCCCAAAGAAGGTTCAAGAGTTCATGGATTTTCAGGCGAGGAAGGCCGACTCCCAAACGGCTACATGTTATGATAATGTTGACTGGGTTTACCAAGTGAATGAGCCGGGAGGCACCACACAAGGTGGTGTCCAACACGGAGGCCGGGCTTTCCGTGTGTCCCTAAAGACATGTGAATGCACATGTAGGAGGCCCTCTTTGCTTCATTTGGCTTGCTCCCACTTGCTAATGGCGGCACGCACTAGACGTGTCGACTACAATAACCCGCTCACCGTTCGGGAGTCCGAGTTCTCAATCGAAGCCACAAAGAGGACATGGGCTCCAAGGTTTTGTCCTTACTTGGATCAATCACAATGGCCGGAGTATCATGGAGTGCAAGTTTGGCCAGATCCGGAATGGAAGGTTGTGAAACGTGGAAGAAGAAAGACAAAGAGGTATCACGGAGATATGGATAGATGGGGTCATTCCGGAAACAGGTTATTCCAAGAAGCTCGCGAGCCAACTAATTGTGGATCCTGCAATAGTAAGGGCCACAATAAAAGGAAGTGCACATCCGGCAAAAAATCAAAGGGCAATGATGCTAGCACAAGTCAAGCATCAAGTAGCCAACAAGCTTCAAATCAACCTCCAAGCCAACAAACCCCAAGCCAACAAGCTCCAAGCCAACAAGCTCCAAGCCAACAAGCTCCAAGCCAACCGCGTCAAACTCCTCCAAGCCAAACGCGTCAACCTCCTCCAACCCAAACGCGTCAACCTCCTCCAAGCCAAACGCGTCAACCTCCTCCAACCCAAACGCGTCAACAAGCTCCAAGCCAAACGCGTCAACCTCCTCCAACCCAAACGCGTCAACAAGCTCCAAGCACACAAGCCCAACGGCAACAAGCTCCTACGCAACAAGGTCCAAGGCAACAAGCCTCAAGGCATCAACCACAATGGCGACAAGCTCCAAGGCAACAAAGGATTCACGTAGGCCTTAGTAGAGGTGGCCGTCGCGGTGCTAGTATGCTACGATACCTAGCGGGGCCTTATCCGTATGTGTCTCGAAGTTACTACTTGCATTGTACTTTCTATTTTCATATTCCATGACTAACTTTGGTTTTTCAATTTGGTTTACAGGTATGGCAACTCAACCCACCAAGGGGAAGGGAGCATGGGAGGGCAATGAGAAGGAGGAGTCCGTTTGGGAGGAGGCGGTAAGGACGGTGCGGAAGAAGGAGAAGGAAGCACTAGAGAGGAAGAAGAAGGAGGAGGAAGACAAGAAGATGGCGGAGAGTGCCCGTATGCAAAAACAAGTATGAGGAATACATATTGTTCCACAAGAGGAGGAATGCCAAGGCTGAAGGCCGAACGGGACCGCGAGGCACGGATAAAATTCCTGAGGAGCTGCCAACTTGAGCAAATTGCGAGGGAGAGGGCCAATAGGATGCACCTAGAGGAGGTGGCTAGGGAGGCTGAACGCATCAAGGAGGAGAGAGCTCAAGCGGAAGCTGAAAAGACGGAGGAGCGCCACCACTTCTTCGATTCGGTCGTTCAGTTGGCTCGTGACTTAAGGGAGAAGGAAGAATTGGCTGAAGAAGCTAAGAAGAAGAAGGCAAGGGGGGAGGGAGCCTTTGCGACGCAGTGAACCTTGATCTTCTCGAACCTTCGTGTTGTTGAACCTTATTGTAATTGAAACCTTGATGTCGTCGAACCTTATTTGTCATTTGAACCATTATGCTGTGTCTATGTATGGTACATATTCAGTGCAATGTTCTTGTTGTCAAAACTGTTGGAATATGGTAGGATTTTTCATGGTTTTATCACAAGTCCATGTGTGGCGCCCTTCCCACTCGGCGCCACAAGTGCTGTGTGGCGCCCGTGGCATCGGCGCCACACATGCCAACTTATATGAGCTATTTGGTCGAAAACATCCAGGGGCTCCGGACGATAAGTCCTTAGCCATTTTGGCGACCCTCTTTGTGTGGCGCCCGTGCCATCGGCGCCACACAAGCTGTAGTGGCGCCCGTGGCCTCGGCGCCACACATGCCAACTTATGTGACCTATTGGACCCAAAACATACGTAAGACAAATCGTGCGGGACTTAGCCGTTTGGCGACCCTCTCTATGTGGCGCCGTGGCACGGCGCTACGAAGCATGTGTGGCGCCGATGCCACGGGCGCCACACAAAGAGGGTCGCCAAAACGGCTAAGTCCCGACGATTTGTCTTACGATGTTTTGTGCAATTAGACATGCATCTGTGGCGCCGATGCCACGGGCGCCACACTGTGCAATGTGGCGCCAGTGGGAAGGGCGCCACTCATTGACATGTGTTAAAACCATGGAAAATCCTACCATATTCCAACAAAACTGCCATCATGTCAAAAGCTATATCATACACACATCATATCAACAGCCATTTCGTACACACATCATCGACATAACATCATCATACCTAACATCGTAGCACATAGTTTCATACAATTTAAGATAGAATTCAAACAACACGAAGCAACGAAGATAGAGTTGACAACACTCGACGTTCTAACTATCGGTGTCGGAGCCGGATTCGCCGGTGTGGGGGTAGTGCACACGGCAGGCGGTGTCGTCGAACACCTTGACGATCATCTCGCCGTCCCCCTCGTACGAGGAAGGTGAGCCGGCAGCCGGGCTCGAGGTGGAGGTCACGGGCGAACTTGTCCCACCCCGTGTGCGGTACATCTTGCCCTACCCGTCGAACAGGACCTCCACGGGCCAGCGGCAGAAGTTGCGGCTAGCCTCCCGTAGCCTGCAAGTGCGCCGGCTCGACGCCGTCGACGAACTCGGCGAACTTGTCCGGTAGCCGCTTGATGCCGAGGTGGGTCGTCATCGATGCGGAGAAGGAACTCGAAGCAGCGTTCGTCATGCGAAGACGAGGAGGATGCGGGTGACGGTGATCGTGGGGCCCTTGCTGCTCCACCGCGGCGGCCCTTCCCCGGCCCGGGGCGCCCGGGACCGCGGCGGCCGCCCCTTCCCCGTCCACCGGCACCGGCCATCCTACATGTTTACATTTTTGAACCATATTACGATCCATTCAACTAACAAATATGAGTTACTCCATCACAAATACTAGGCATACATGTGGGTTCATACACATACATACACATACATACATAGAGTTCATACACATACATGTGAAATTTCTTATGTAGATTTCTACACATCTATGGTTGAAACACATGCATACATGAGGCTACCATCTCCAACACAAACAATACAATATAGAGTGCACAAAAGAAAAAAAACATGTCTAGGGTTCATGTCCAAATCTAGCCCGATCTATGAAATTAGTGGATGAATGGAGAAGATTTGAAGGAGATTACCTTGACAAATGGATGGGGAACGATCTCCACGGACAGATCCGACGATTTGGTGGTGGATTTGGTGGGGGAGAGGGAGGAGAGAGAGAGAACCGGGCTGGGGAGGAGGAAGAGAAGAAGAGAAAGAAAGAAGAAGGGTCGGGCTGGGCGCGCGCGGCGCCCAAACTTAAGTCAATGTGTGGCGCCCTTCCCGGGGCGCCACACTTTCAAAGTGTGGCGCCGGCCGGAGCGGCGCCACTCGTGCTCGCCACGTCGGATCGGGGGTCACCAGCTCGGCGTCGACGGGCCACGTCGGATGGGTGTGTGGCGCCACGAGCTAGAGGCGCCACATGGGCATGTGTGGCGCCCTTGAG
>NC_061510.1:140303939-140335743 GCF_022539505.1 Lolium rigidum | reverse complement strand
GAAAGTTAATTAATTAAATAAACTCTGCTACAAATTTCTTTTGCAAAATTAGTTGATGTTGATGAAACCACTAGTCCATTGGTGAAAGCTGCCCAACAAGATTGATGTTGTTCACATACTTCTCGAGTCATAAAACATTATTAAGGAGTAATAAAGTTTTGAATTTTTTAAAGGTATACATGGAAGCATTACTTGAATGCGTAAACACTACATAGTAGGTAGGCATGGTGATAAATAGCATGGCACAGGTTTTGGCTCTCGAAGGTTTTGGATGCACTAGAAGCATTTCCTCTCAAGACAAGGCTTTGGGCTAGCAAGGTTATTTGAACAAGTAGAACCAAAGCATCAAAACTTACATAAGAACACAAGTATTATAATACTCTACACTGTCTTCCTTTTATGGCCAACACTTTTACCGTAAAATATCTAGACCTTATGACCAATCATGCAAACCCACTTCAACAAGCTCTATGTGAGTTCTCAACTAATAGGTTTAAACTAAGAAAAAATTAATCATGATCTACTTGAGAGTCAAAACAATAACAAGTGTCAAATTATTCAAGACAATATGAGGCATTTTCTATTTCCAACCAAATAATCATAAGTGATAAGCTTCATAACTTTTATCATTGAACACAAAAGTAAAATGTATATAAGTGTTCATATGAAAAAAAGCAGAGCGTGTCTCTCTCTCAAACAAGGATTGCTAGGATCCGATCTTATTCAACAAAAACAAAAAATAAAAGCACATAGACGCCCAAGTAATGCACATATGATGTGACCGAATAAAAATATAGTTTCAATAGAAGAAACTGATAAGTTGATGAAGAAGGATGTTTGGGTATCCCTAGCTAATGCTTGAGTCTTCTTGAAATATGCAGATGAACCACGGCATCCCTAAGCTGGGATTTTCGCTTGATCATATATCATCCCCTCTCGAATTCCTTGAAAATTTCTTCACACCAACCTTCTCATAAACTCTATTAGAGGGGTTAGTACTAAAAACTTTAATACACCTTTGGCACTGTATATTATATTTATAGAATCTAACAAATATTAGCTACAGCCTTCCACGTGTAGAAAGCCTTGCTTAAAGTCCAAGAGACAATGCAAAAAAGAGAGATAACTGCCAAACAATAGCCAAGAAGACTAATTCTAAATGTGTACTTCCGCTCAAATCGTAAAACTCAAAACTAACGAAGGTTGCGTATACATTCCGAGGAATACGACGTAAATGGTATAATTTTCCAGAGTTACCTACGCAGAAAATATCCCGATTCGCGGACAGATAAACTTTGTTTCATATATAAATCAAATCTAGTATCAACTTTTGATTAGAGGAGTCACTTACACAACATGCAACAAAATCTCAAAAGGAGAGGTTGCTACAGTAGTACAACCTCCAAGACTCAAATATAAAGCGAAAGCACTTACTGCAGCAAAACAACACACGTGCTATCTCCCAGCAGCTTTCTTTATAGCCATTAAGACGGCTCGCCAGCTTTCAATGATGTAACGTTTCAAAGAAACAAGAGTTGAGGCACAAAGAGAGAGCATCAAGAAGCAAAACTAAAACACATTGTCTAACCCACTTCCTATGCAAAGGAATCTTTGCACACCAAATAAATTGGGACGTATGGATACACAAGAAGAGGGGCAAAACAAGAGTAACTTCAAAAATTTTAAGAATATAGAGAGGTGTTTTAGTACCATGCAAATTTCCTACAACCATATTTTCCTCTCATAATAATCGTAGTCATAACAAAACTCAATAATATAACTATCACATATAGAATAGTTTTCATGAATCAGTAAATACAATTTTTTTTATCAAGTTTCAAAAATAGTGCCATTAAAACTTTAAACAACACTTTATCAATAATATAACAAGATATTGATCAATCCTATATATATGACCTATAGATAAATGTCAACATCTTCCAATCCCATTTTATTATAGTAGGAATGAATATTACCATACAGAGAGAATAATATTGAGTTGATATAAATATTATGAAGTGTAAATTTTAAACGTGCATTCACATCGTACAAAACAAGCGATTATCAAGTGGGATTTATCAGCAAAAATGATTATCATAAATAAATAGCATAATTATTCTCACAAGTTTACATCATAGACAAGAACTATATGAAAGATAATATCTAACTCTTTTGTAAGCATGGAGTAGTCAATCAAATAGTGTATGATAAAGAGTTACTCTAATAGAAGGTTACAAGCGGTAGCTAATCCATTTTGTTCATCACTTTTTCATCCAATGAGCTTTCGTGTTCATCGACTTCTTTTTCATCCAAATGACAAATCATCAATTTCTTCTTCCAATTTGGCCTCTTAAATTGTGAGTGCATTCTTGTGCATTAATGAGTCTCTCTTTATAATCAATATATGAAGTATCATTGTAAGGTAATCCCTCATATTGTAAAAATTATGAGAGAAGAACACATAATCTTTAAGGTCTCATAAACAAATAAAGTTTAAGGTTTTAACCATGAAGGATTCTATCTCAGCATTCTCATAAATATGACAAATATTTTACCTCAAACCCAAAATGAATATAGCTATTCCGGAATATAGTTCTTAATTAAAATTTCAACAAAGCCTTGATGAACTGCTGAAGCTTGTTGTCTTGATGGCACTTCTTGTTTGCTTCGGAGGGTCCTTTGAGGAACTCTCACTTGTATTATTGATGCTTGAGGAGGCATTCGTTGCATTTCTTGCGGCGAAGAAGACTTTGCACTTGCTAAGTCTTCTCGCACTTGGCGCTCGGCCCTTGTAGCTTGATGAAGTAACTCAACCATGTTAGTGTAAGGCAAGAATTCCGCTATCCTCTTGACGGGGATGTTCAATCCATTCAAGAACCTTGCCATTGTTTGCTCTTCTCGCTCATCCACATTCGCACTCATCATGGTCATGTGCATCTCCTTGTAATACTCCTCAACGGACTTGAAGCTTTGCTTGAGTTGAGTGAGCTTGTTGAACAGGTCACGTTTGTGGTGGGAGGGCACAAAGCGGGTGTGCATGACTTCTTGCATCTCTTTCCATGTGTCAATGGGCTCTAAGTCTTCTTGAGCACGCTTCTTGTTTACTTCTTCTCACCAAACATTTGCATATCCCTCAAACTCAAGTGATGCCATGGCCACCTTCTTTGCTTCGGAGAAGTTGTGGATGCGGAAGATCTTGTCAACATCGAGTACCCAAGACAAGTATGCATTGGGGTCTTCTTCTCCTTGGAACTTGGGCATGATGAACTTTAGCTTCCTAAAGATTTCTTCCTCATTACGGTCATTGCGTTGATGTATCGGTCTTGCATCCTCTTGATCCTCATTATGGTTGCGAGGTTGTTGATGATGATTCTCATCTTCATTGTGGCGATTTGGAGGAGGAGGATGCCTTCCATGTGGTTGCCGAGGGTGTGGCATTACACTAGCTTCACTTGGTGCTTCGTCTTCATTGTGGTGACTTGCTTCACCTTGATGTGCATGAGGTGCTTGACGATCTCGATTATTGAAAGGATTGTGTCTTCTATTGTCCATGTTGTTCCTTCTTGCGCCATCATCTTGAGGAGCATCAATATTGATGATTTGGCGTTCTTGGTTCACTTCTTGTTCGGCGTCATGTTGTGGTTGCCTTTGAGCATTGGCCACTTGAGATGGACGAGGTTGTCCTTGTTGTTGATGTGCCGCTTGCTCATGGCGAAGACGTTCTTGCTCACGTGCTCGAAGAAGATCTTGATCATGACGAAGACGTTGTTGTTCCTATTGGAATTGAGCTTCACGATTTGCTTGTTGTAGTCTCTCTTGTTCAAGTTGAGCACGTGCTTGCTCCACATCTCGAGCTTGTTGTTGAAGTACTTGAGCATCCACATTATTGTTGTGTGGGTCTTCATTAGAGGCATGATGAGATGGCGACGGAGTTCGATGCCTTGAACTATGAGAGCGCGAAGACCTTGAGTGTTGGCGATGTTGGCAATAGCTTGTTCAAGGTGTGCCAACCTTTCTTCTTGTCTTCTTATGCTCGCCATGTTTTGTTGACCTTGAGTAGCGAGTGTAGCCTTCATATCGTGGCCTTGAGCATCAAGCTTGTCATGGAGGTCTTGCACTTGGACATTAAGGTCCCTTCTTTGCACTTGAGCTCGTTCTTCATAGCGTATGACGGTCTTGTATATCCTTGCCGTGAGATCATGTATGCTCTTGTTGACGGCTTGAGTAGCTATCCAATGTTGGTGTCGTGTCATCGGTAGTTGGTTCCCCTCTCCACTAGACATGGTTACAAAATAAAATAAGAACTATGTTGTGGGGGGTTAGAGGAAAGCTCACAAGTAAGTCAAAGACTCACAACAAAATTGGAAAGGTGTGTCAAGGTGAGGAACAATCGGTTACACACGCAAAAACACACGCAAAAGGCTAAGAACTCTATATGGTGTTAGGTATGGATGTGGACAGCCAAATGGAAAAACCAAACAAAATGTCTATTGTCAAAAGTGGGTAAGGTCCAAAAAGTCACAAGTCAAAAGTGGTGATCACAAAAGGCATACACAAGGTGGAACACACGCATGGGACAAAATGGGGTTAGCGCGACCAAGGAAAATGAGCACGAACAAAATTGATCCTAACGAAGACTACTAGCTCCGGTGTCACGCTAACACAAGAGAGACCATAGCTTGGTTGCAAAATTGAGAAGCAACAAGATTTGCGCAAGACGCCTCTCTTCTCTCTTCTCTCTTTTGCTTATAAGCTTTGGACTCTTTTGTATATAGGTGTCACTCACACTCTTTTTGTTTTTGTATTTTTGTTTCTTTTTCTCACTTTGTAGGGATACTACTATCTATGTAAGTATGCCATACTTCTTTTGCTTATCTTTTCAGAACGAGCTTGCTTCGTAGCTTTGCTCAACACACGCACACCCTCATGGTCGGGATGCTTGCGCAATGCTTCACAACACTAGGAAGCCACTCTCGATGGGAAAGGTACGCAAAGGAGGCTAGGGCTACAAGCTAAGGTGCAAGTTATACCATGATGGTGGCCGACGATGATCACAAACTTGCGTTGTTGGTGGAAGGTGTCAAATGAACCGCTTGGATCCTCGGGGTGCCGTCGTCGTTGTCGATGTTGCCGAAGCTTGTGGTAGCTGAAATGGCACTCAAAACCGAAGACCAAACACAAATGGGAAGTGCCAAAACGAAAACGAAGTGAGCTGTGGAAATTTCGGGCCACCGGTAGTGCCAGTGTTCTGGGCAGCAGTGCCGGCCCTGGCGGTAGTGCTGGTCTTGCACGGCGGTAGTGCCGGCGTCGGCGGTACTGCCGTTCCTTCCTGGCGGCAGTGCCGGCCTGGTCGCGGCTGTTCGTCGATTTGGCGGAAATCTCACCCAAAAATCTTCGATTTCGTGGGAAAGTTGGCACAATCAGGTGGGACAAGTTGGGGGAGTTATGGATCAACACCAAAGGCAAGCTTCTATTGGAACAAAACCACCAAAAACTCAACAATTTGTTAGATCCAACCAAGGCCAAATTAGAGCTATTTTTTGGGACTTTTTGAATTTTTTCAAGAATTTTTTTGGGGATGTGGGGATCAAATCCGTGGCAACCAAGGAGCTCTTGATACCATATGATAAGGGTTGAGACCTAGGGGAGGCCCTATCTTCACGGATTTGAGGGCGGTGGTGAAGAACACGAAAAACACGGGTGAAAGGCGGAGGTAATCGGAGATACAAACGCAACACACACACAACCGGTTGTTCTTCGTTGGCCCGTTACACCAACCCAATAGAATTGCAAGACAAAGACCCACAAGGAGTAGAATCCCTCACAAAAGATTGGCAAGCAATTGGTAGAGTTCCAAAGAGGAAAATTGTGCAAATAGATAGAATTGCAAGAAGCAAAAGATCCATAAACACTAGAATTCCTAGAATGGAAGAGAACAATCACTCAGAAGATCCTTGATACACTTCATAGATTCATCTCTAGAAGGGTTTCCCATAGGGAGGAGCAAAGCTCATATTATCTCAAAACAAGTCTAACCCTAGAGAGGAGCTGGTGGGGAGGTACTTATAGTCTCAGATCCGAGCAGGGGTAGTTTGGTAATTTGGTACAAATAAACATGGCCACATATGGGCAGATGAACGATCCAGATTCAATGTTGACTTGTGGCGGCGGCAATGACGGTCTTCACGAGCGGCAGTGCCGGCCTGGGCGTCGAGCTGGGGACACCGGCGGTAGTGCCGGCTTCCTGGGCGGCAGTGCCGCTCCCCTTGGCGGCAATACCGCAGCTCCTGGTGGCAGTGCCGCAGCTCCTGGCGGCAGGGTCGCTGCTCCTGGCAGAAGTACCGCAGCTCCCGGTGACAGTGCTTCTTCTCCTGGCAGTTTGCAGCTGGCTGCCGTGCCCTGGCAGATGGCGGCAGTGCTGCTACGTGTGGCAGCAGTGTCGTTCCTCCAGGAGGAGTGTGTTGTTCCTTGGCGTCCATGATCAGGAAAGGGTGATGACGTTGTCCTTTCTTCCTTCTCGGGGTCCTTTCCTGAGCGCTCCTCCATGCCTTCCTCTCGAGGTTCGTACCTGATCACACAAAGGGTCTTGGAATGAAGTAGCATGCCATTCAAAGGTGTGTCAAATGTGTACATAGAGAGGAGCGAATTGACCTCTTGATGTAGTGCTTTGGCCCGAGCTCGTGTCATTGGGCCACGAGGAGGGCTTGTCGGTCTTGAGGAGGAGGTGTCCAAAAGCCACCCCGTATCAGGAAGTCATCCTCAGCGACCAACGACGCCCACTCCTTCTTTGGCTCGCGGAGGGAGACACCGCCGTTGTCGGGCTTGCTCTTCGGCTTGACGAGGCGAAGCCGGCCGCTCGGGGTGAGGGTGCGCCAGGCTCGCCGATGACGATGCCGTTGCGGGAACGCGTCCGTGGTGTCGAGCGCGGCGGCGTGGCCGGCTCGGGCTTCACCGGCGCCAGGGTAACCGACCTTGTAGAGGAGGCGGCCTTCCCACGTTTGTAGAGAGCTCCGGCCAAACCCATTCGCTGCCGCGCCGTTGCCAGGGAAACGGCCGGCCATGGCTGGAGGAAGGAGAAGAGAGAGGAATGGGAAGGGAAGTGAGGGTTTCTCCGGTGAGATGCGGGGCTATAAATGAAGGAGATTGGGCAGGGGGATGTAGCCGCGAAATGGCACAAGAAGCCGAGCGAGCGGTGGCGCGCCATTACTCCACCACGTATCCCCGTACGCTGACCGGCGGCAGCCTTCCCGCGGCAGAAACAAGGAGACAGCCACGTCGGACGGTTCGCTCGCCGATAGTGGGAGCCCACTAGATTTTCCGTGTGCTTCGACGATTTCCCCCTTTTTTACTTTTTGCGGGAGCCCCCGGTTGCCCCTAGCGTGTTGGGTTCGGCCAGAGATCGTGGGCCAAAAAAATTGGACCTATACGATGAATTTTGTGCTTTTGAGGGTCGAGTAGGAGAAATTTGTTCCCCCAGCGATAAAAAGAAAACCTGAGTGGAGATGCTCTTGCTCCCCGGTGAACCGGATGGGGCATGAGGAGGCAACCTGTTTTTTGCAAGGGTTTAAGGGTTTATGAACAGCATCAGTCACCACCGACAGGCATTCTCAAAAAAAAAAAGTCACCACCGACAGGTGGGCCCGGAGAACAGAGAGATGGAGCGGCAGCGGCCACGAGGTCCCACTCGTCAGCAACTGATGATCGGTCGATGCCCTACTGTCTCTCTTCCTAGTTGAAGGGGATACGAAGCGGCGGCGGTGGCGCGATCGCAAGAGGTTCCGGTTTCAGAGGGCGGCGGTCCGTCGGGATCTAACAAAGGAGATGAGTTCGTCCTCGGAGAAATCCATGCACAAAAGGGCCATGGAGGCCGATCCGACAAGCGGAGAGGAGCAAGTCCAGCCGAAGAAGAAGAATCCGGTGAGGGAGGAGGCGCCCGCACCGCTCCCCGTGCCCGTGCCCGCGCCCGCTGCCGGACCAGCTTTCTTCATTGATCGCCTCGAGCTCCTCGAGGCCAAGATGAAAGCCAAGATTGGAAGAGACAGGGTCGCTCCGAAATTAGGTCTGATTCCTCCCCTTCCCCATCCTCCACAAGCGTCCCCCCATTTAGCTAACTGGTATCTCGCAAGTGTGGCTCAAATTGTTCCCTGTTTGTTTGTTTGATTGATGCATATTCCAAACGTTTTAGTTAACCGTTGCTGGTTTTGCAAATTCAGTCAGCTTTTGCATTCATGACCATGTATATAATAACGTTTCAATTATATTTTCTAATGGTATGAGTCAATGAGTGTGTAATTGATGCGTATTTACCTCGTTGTAGCTACCCCGGAAATTCCTACGCTCAAGAACTTCAAACCTCCCACGTATTTTCACACTCGAGAGCTTCTCCATGTCCGCGAAGCTGGAACCAAGGCGGCGCGCACTGTGGCTAAGTCTCTTCTTGGGATTTCATCCTCCGTAGGTATGTAGCACATATGTTTTGCACCAATCCTCTCAGCTTTAGGATGATCAAATGCGTGGCTAGATTTACAGTGCCATAGTCTGCCAACAAGGCAACAAATACATACCCAAAAAACCCATCAAATATAGTTTAGTGAGCATTCTATTTTTTTGCTTACCCCTTGAGCCATTGTTATCTACTTAATTTACTGCTGCATTACGTTGCTATGTCATTTAAATAGAAAAATAAATGCTTGGTCTCGGGAAAAGAAAATTAAGACTTACTATATTTTTGGCAAGTCCTTTCGATTTCCATCTTCTCATCAATATACCTTTGAGAAACAATTTTCCGAGAAGTACATCTAAACATTTATGGGTCTTACGTAAACCAAGTGTTCTCTACTTTCCTTCCTTGACCAGCCTCATTATGGTTGTGTTGCAATTCAATTTTTCTGCTAGTTCCATATAACGCTTGAACATCTTTTTTTTTCTCACTATATGTCTCCTATAAGTTTCTATTTCTATTGTGCATGTCTAGTTAATTCTAGTCAATTATTTTATTAGTTTAGTACTACAAAAAAGTGATTATCGTCGCACAACTTGATTTATATTTTGCATGAATCTGGGTGGATGCAGGTGGCAAACCTCTAAAACGGTGCTCCGGTTTTTGGATTGATTGGAATGAGGAGAGCAAAACCGGTATTGTTTTGACAACTGCACATCTGGTTTGCACAAGTTCTCCTGTCAACATCTGGTTAGGCGGAGGAGAGTATGCTTCTCATGCTAATGTGAGTCAATGTTTTGTCTATTAACCTTTATGCACGCACTTTCACTTTACTGGGTTCCATCTTAAACTAATAGCTAGGCGTAAGATAGCTAGTCGCCTAGTTGCAAATTGTCTTTTGCTATTTGACTTCTCTAGTAATAAACATGAAACAGCAAATACGTGTTGCTTTTAAAATATATTTTCATGTACACCTTGTCTGTTTGGTAGCTAATGCTCAAAATTGTGATCTAATCCTTTCTCCCCTTAGGTTACTGTTCATTTGCTAGACGGCACCAGTGCAGAGGGCCAGTTGCTCTACTACCAGCCACATTACGATCTTGCTTTTGTGAAGGTTAGAGTGGATCAATCCGTTCAGGTACCATCTTTCCATGAGGAAGTGATGCTTGCTCAAGAGGTCTTTCGGCTAGGAAGAGACAATATGTTAGATCTAAGGATAACATATGGTAGGGCAGAATATCAGAATTCAACAATGTATCAGCGGTATCACAACATGTACTTCAATTGTACAGGTGATGCAAAAGATGACAAGGAGGTAATATTTCTTATCACGTGATTGTATTAAATAATAGCTTTCTTTTCGGAGTTCTTATCACGTGATTGTATTTAAATGAATAGCTTTCTTTTCTGAGTTCGTTTGATGAAATTTGATGTTTTATATTTCAGAATGCTACTACTGCTATAATTTTTTGTTATTATGAACTCTCATATTTTGTAAATTTGAATTGATGTAGTATGACAACGGGGGGCCAGTCGTTGACTTGGATGGAAAAGTTGTGGGAATGTCCAACAATAGTAAGAGAGGGACTTTTATACCTTGGTCTATTTTGGTCAAGTGTGTGGATTTATGGAAGAAATATGAGTGCGTTTTCTCTCTCTCTCTCTCATATGCAATTTATAATAAATAGAAATTATGTTTAAACAAATAGCTGCAATGCATAACTTATGTAAGTAATATTATGTTTGAACAAAATAGCTGCAAAAGGTAATTTAGCAGCTATAGTTAATAAGCAAAAGCATGAGTGGATCTTTGATGGGGTTAAGGTGGGCACATTGAGACCGCAAATTTTTAAGAAAGAAATGATGATTACATTACCATTATGCTCCACGTGATTGCTTATAGCAAAAGTGCAGAGCAAGGTTTAATAGGAATCTATGCTTTGTTTTGTCTCTCAATTTCGATGGCCAAGTTTCCCGAACCCATCAATTTTTGATGGACTGAACTTAACCTAGTTGGGATATTGTCTCTACAATTTTCGTGTGATACTCATCCTGTTTATATTGAAATATGTTGTTTTATTTTAACATCAAATCATGAAAGATTTTTTTTTATAATCTTGTTCAACTATTTGTCATGTCTCATCTCACTTGGGCCCTTTTTGAACTCTATCCAAATTGAAATTTTTGGTTACTATTGGATCTTTTTACAGCATGCTAGAAAGAAGTTAAATTCCAGTAAAGATGGCTCATTTAAAAAGTTTTACTTGCTCATGTATACATTGTTTGAAATATTCAAATGGTTATATGGTTAGGTATAAGTACATCCCCCGGCCCCACCTTGGGATGTCGTTTAAGGCCATCAAGCTCCTTGAGCCTGCTCATCTTGATAAGATATGGCGTATGTATAACATTGATGATGGTCTTGTTGTTCGCAAGGTATATAATGCCTTCCTAAAGATGCTCAATTTCTCATACGGATAATGGTTAATGATTGTCATTTGAAACTTAGGTGTCAAAAGGATCTCATGCCGAAAAATTTGGATTCCAAAGAGGTGATATTATTGAATGCATCAATGGAAAATGTATTTCTACAACAATTGAGGTTGGTGTAGTAGAGATTTGTTAGGTTTCAAATTAAGTGAAAATAAATTACATTTGTGTGTGATATTTGGTAGCTTCATGGTCTTGACATTTATGTTTTTATTCTGCTATTATTAGTTGGAAAATATGTTGGCGAGCATATGCAAGGGCTCCTCAGACAATCTAAATGACCTTAATGTTGAAATTCATGTTTCTGTAAGTTCAACTACTTGTTCATGTCATCCGTTCTTGTATGAAACAATTATTAGTGAAATGTTAGTACTAAAAGATGTCTTATGCTGACTTCATAGGTTAGGGTGTTTCACACGCTAAAAAAGCACCGAACGACGGGACAGTTGGCTGCAAATGTATCAGATCTTGGAGAAGTTATTATGGACTGAGGTACACATCTCGACTTTTAACCTAGTACCATCTAATAGTTGTCTAGATCTAAACTACCTGTAATATGTAGACTTGTCATCTTGTCGATATCCACATGGCAATAAGCCAATAAGCATTCACTATTTGATTAAAGAGGTTGCTTACATGGGTTTCCTTACAAAATACGCGAATACAAGATCCGAGAAAAAAACACAAGAATGATGCAGTTCCATGTTATGGAGTTTCTAGATGCCCTGAAACTCTCTTTCTCCTTGGTGATTCCAACCTCCTTGCAGACTTCTGATGCATTTTTCTACTTCTCTCCCTTGAGACCCTTCTTTCTCAAGCACACCAAAGCATGAGTTGTAGGGGCACTGAGATTTAAGACCCAAAGGTCTGGAACTTGGTCAATAATGGTAAACAAACTATTTGTTTTTTTCTTGAGAGAAGTAAAAGAAATATCTAGCAAAGCATAATTAAGTTATAGATAGCTCATATCTAACTTGTTCACCAGAGACATTCTCTGGTCGAAGGGACATCAATTTTGTACCAAGTGTAAAGTGTAAAACAGATGGAACTTTGTATGTTCCTATTCTCCAAGTTCAACGCCCGTGGGTGTTTGACAAGAAGGAGCACATGAGTCTTGCATAGGTTAATATTAGTATATATACTGCAGTTAACATGATTTTACAAGGCAACAAGAAAAGAACAAGGCGAAACTGGTGAACCTAGATATATCTTTAGGTTCATCACAATAAATAAATTCTAAGCTGCAGGTATCTGTTTAAGAGTGAAATCATATACATCTTATTGGTCAGAGGACTCCCTTTCTACTGACTTTCAGTTTTTCCTTGGTATCCAAGAGATTCTTAAAACTGAGGTGCATATCACATCTTTAGTTGGTTACCTAAGAACACAGACTCATCCAACTTTCTCTCTGCAAATCAGCAACATCATACCACACTTGAATATAAAGGTAGTAAATCAGAATTTTTACCCAAGGAGAAGGCACCAAGCAAGTAGTTGGTAGCAAAATTTGGATCTACATTTGCTTCCCAGATGCCAAATACAGGACCAGGGGATCTGAACTAAATTGTGCCCTCAAAGAAATTTCAGGAAATAATCCAATCTGTTTATTTATTTATTTCTGGAACTTGGTAATCACAAGCAAAGCACACATAAATTATAATGAGATCAAAACATACTATGTTACTGAATTTTGCTTCTACAAATCCTGCCTAAGTCGTGCTATCTCAGTCACTTCCCTTAATTGTGCTTGTCGGTTTGTCGAGCCTTAGGATGCTGGGCACTAATTTTGAATTGTGTGACATTTCGCAAAGGAAAACGCTTACGAACCCCCGGGGATCCCTGGTTCTCATCATCCGCTTCGGCTGGACGACGCGTGTCCTTCGGCCTGGAGGCATCGATGGGTACAGGCCCACCACACTAGCGTTATCCCTTCCAACAATTATCCTCCACACGACTTCTTCTCCTCCGCTCTGCATCCCCACCGTGGCGCAGTTAGCTGGCCACCATGCCACTGTCTCTCGCTGCAGTTGCTCTCGGCAACGAGGACGATGCGGGCGAGAAGCAGTAGTTGGTGGCTCCGTATAAAGAAAAGGGTCAAATACGAGCATGTCTAACAGGCCTCTTATAACCCGTCCATCCCGTAAACTTCCGGCGGGATACGGGGCAGGCGCGATTTGGACCGTCTAGCAGGCCCTGTATTCGGGCCGGCCGTTTCGGCGGAATACGGGCCCCAGGAAATCGGCCCCGCCGCCCCCTACTTATACCGGGCGCAGGTGCGAGTGAGGGGTTAACCCCTCACTCGCAACCCTAGCTCCGCCGTGCGCCGCCGCCTCCTCCATCCTGCTCCGGCGAGCAATCCCTCACTACCTACCTCCACATTTCACCCCAGCTTTGGCATGGACGCACGCCACCGCAGTACCGCCTCACCGGCGAGCGGATCGAAGCGATCCCACTCGCCGGACAACGTGAGGGATGCGTGGCATCTCCAATGCAAGAGATCCGCCGCCGGGAGCCGCCGTGCTGCCTGCAGGTACGCCAGCGCCGCGTACGTCCCGCCAAAGCTCGTTGAGTTCGCGGCGGGCGGGCGCTGGTACAACCAGGATCCGCCGATGAAGCCGATGAGCGGCGCCAAGTTCGACGAGTGGCACGCCGAGTGGGAGCGCCGACGCTGGGCGAAGGCGGCTTGGAACGCGAGCATCGGGAGCACCAGCGGCAGAGGAGCTCCGCTCGCCGGCGAGGAGGAGGAGGACCCCGACTTGTTGAAGGCGATACAAGAGTCCCTCAAGGACGACGCCGAGAGGAAGAGGGCGGAGGAGGAAGAGGAGGCGGCGGCCATCGCCGCCGTGAAGGAGGCGCAGTTGCGGGAGGCGGAGGCGTACATCGTCGACCTCTCCGACTAGAAGTCGCGATCCATTTAGGATCGCACATTTTGGATGTATATACGTTGATCCGTATGTATGATCGACGAACTATGAATATGAAAGTTTTCCGGGGTTTTAAATTTACGAATTTACGGGGTGAAATACGGGGTCTGCTAGACGGAACGGTGTATCGACGAGCACTTTTTTTATACGGACAAAATAATCACGATATACGGGGCAGAAAAGTAAGAGGCCTGTTAGACATACTCTAACAAGCCAGATCCAACCCAGGGGTTTCCTATCCCCGCACATGCCCCTGCCCTAGTGCAGTCGCCGCCAGCGTCGCCTCCAGACCAACCCCGTACCTCCGCCGACGGCCGCTGGCCGGAGCGTTGCTGGTTCGACGACGCCGTCCTGAAGACCATGCCACGCCAGGTCTGCTGCTCCTAATATTGGTTTGCTTCCATCTATCCGGCCTAGCAGTTTATTTGTTTCTCCGGCGGGCAATCGTGTAGGTTTGGACGTCTTCAGCAATAGTGGTTTCCTGACTCAGTCTTAGAAATAGCTAGTACGTCTCGATCTGGTAGCAGCTTGGTCACAGCTTGTAAAGAATCAGCTGCCTATCAAGGACGTGTAGTCCTATTAATTCCTGGCTGTCTTTGTTTTACCAATCTGAATACTAATTGAAAAAAAAAAAAATGTTTGGCTTTAAGGGGAAGAAACCCAAAGCGCTGTGATTTTACTAGAAGTGATTGTGTGTACGACACCAAATTGCGAGTGCGGAGACTCGAACCTGGGCGGGCAGGGATGCATCAGCCCATCCCAACCACCGGGCTATGCCTCGGTTCACTGAATACTAATTGATGCTAGCAAGTTCTAGCTAGTATTGCCCCTAACTGATTGATCTGGTAGTTTGCACGTCTTGGCTCAGGGTTTTGGTATAAGCTTAGACCTTCGACTAGGTACACTTCTTATTTGTAATTCTGGTTCGATGTTGCCCAGTGAAACCACTCTCTGGATACGAATAATGGTATGAATGCTGATTATTGACACGCAGTAGAACGACAAGCGCGTACAACTTAGTAATGTTGATGTTACCTTACAGTAGTATGGTTTTTTAAACGTGTTCTTATCCACAGGTGTCAGGATTATCGGTGCCGATACTAGTTCTGCCGTTGAGCGTTGAGGTTAAGGCAAGTGCATGACGAACCTCGTCTCTGTATGTTTGATTGTGTTGTTCGCTCTTCTTTTGAGTTGCTTGGTTTTTCATGTTTGACGCTTTCATCAATTCGATATTGTTCTTCTAAACTTAAGAGTTGCAGGTTGGTAATTTCGAGCCAACACTGCCGCAGGTTGGTAATTTCGAGCCGCGCGCTGGTAATTTCGAGCCAGCCATGCAAAAACTCATAGTTCAGTTTTCAGTCGAATTCTGTGTTTCAGAGTGAAGTTTGATCATGTTCATTGACTAATGTTGATTGTTTCCATATTGTACTTGCTAAGTATTTCTGTACTCATCCTTGCGTTTTATTTGGTTTTCAGGTACAAAGTAAACGGCATATGCATGGGTGACGGGCGTAGCACTAATACCACCACACTCCATCACATAGTTCTAGATAATGCTTAGTGAACCATCATACCATTACTCTAGTTGTTCTAGAATGTTCGTTGCCTATCTATTTGTGTTATTTTGAATGGCTAGTGTGAGCTCTTTGTGGCTTGTATCTTTATTTTTGTTAGCCTCCAGCAAAGTTGTGAATCATAAGTTGTGTCCTTTTTTTTTGGTGTAAATCATAAGTTGTGTCCTTGTGTATGTGTATTATGTTCATACTTTTTGTCAAATATATATAAATTGCCTGTCGTGGATCTCCTTAAAAACAAAGGAGGTGATGTCTGATATTCCTATCGTACTGTTTTGGATAGTGTGGTACATCATCAGGTAGTGTTGATACCTGGGATGTTACAATGGGGCTACCGGTGGGGAGTAGCAGCGGGCTCGCCGCCTTGGCCATGCGCTGTTGCTGGTTCCTCAAGCACGTGTCCTGTTTCCCATGGCTGGTGCTGCTCATGGAGAGCAAGATGCAAGGTTTTTATTAGCAGATTTTTTGTCCCTTTGATGCAAATCCCCAAAACAGTTGTAGCAAGATGATTCTTCTTTCTATTCTGCAATTTTTCTCTGTGAGGTGAAAATCTTTAGAATGTTTTGGAGCAGATTTTACCCTCTTTTAATGCAAATACGCAAAACTGCTGTAGCGATTTTTTCTCTCGCTATGCTGCAATTGAGGTGGAAATCCTTTGAAGGTTTTTGTAGCAGAATTATTCCCCTTTTGATGCAAATCTACATGACAATTGTAGCGATTTTTTTCTTCCTTTGCCGCAATTGAGGTGGAAATCCTTTGAATGGGTTTTAGCACATTTTTTGCCCTTTTCATGCAAGTCTACATAACAAATGTAGCGAATATTTTCTTCTAATGCTGTAATTTTTCATGTGAGATGCAAACCCATAGATGATTTTGTAGCAGAATTTTATTCTTTTTTTGATTCAAATTTACATAACAATTGTAGCAAGAATTTTCAAGGCTATTTTCAAGAGGTGGGGTTGCATCCAGAGGTGCTGCAGAGGTGTGAACAGCGGTGCGAGCGGGCACCGCCTATGCTACAAGCGGCCGCGAAGATGTGGCAACGTCTTCTCGGGCGACGTCTTCTCCGTCGACCGATGACCGGCAGGACTCATGGGGAGGTCGGGGTGTGTTCAGCAATAACGACGCGGATGCGCTATTCGCTATTTACTTTTTGCGAGCGTGGTATTTTCTTTTCCATTTCTTGGATGGGGCAGAGGGGGTCCACCACTTGGGAGACGACATTTCAATGCGTGCACTGGCCAAACCGAGGGAGGCGATCATGTGCATCGACGGCTGTGCAACTGGGGGATCGGAGGTTGATCCCGGGAACGCTCAGCGCTGTCCTTTCGCAAAGGATGTAATGGTGATTGAATGTGTACTTCTCTCAGTATAGATCGATATGAACATTCGCCCTGTCAGGGTTGTTTTGTTCACAAAAGGCCTCTAATTTCACTCATAACGTGTTACTCTTTTCTGCAGGTCTTGTTGTCTCTTGAACCGGTGTCGAAAAGGCAATGCTAGTAGAGTTTTTCCCTTCTTTTCTTTATTGTGAACTGCTGTACATGTCCAGGTCAAAAAACTGCTGTACATGTGTAGTAATCTAGATTGTCTGGAACTTGTTTTGCACTATACCAGCACACTTTATTAAACTAGTGTATGCACATTGGTCTCGAGAAGTGTTTTCACATTATTTTGTTATCGTTGGACCTTTGGTGTTTTGTAAACCAGCGTGATGCATTGGCATCAATATGCTCTAATTTTACGAAGACAATGCAGACCTGTTTAATATTCTTGTGCCATAAGAATATGGCGTGTCAGTCTAAAATGCACTTTTGAACCAAAGCTTATATGCTCCTGCTAAAATAAAAAGTTTGCAAAAATAGCAAACAAAATTTAAAAAAAAACTGATTTTTTTATACAAAGAATATGCGAAAATTCAATTCGGCTCCCGGATGCGTATGCTCCCTATACCAAAAAATTATATTTTGAGTTGTCGAAAAATTTTGACAAAAAATTCTACATGTACATATCCATAATACACGTGTATTCGTCAAGTTTCACGAAAAATCAATATTTTTTTGTGGTCTATGTAAAAAAGAGAAAATTTATCTTGTAAAAAGCATTATTTTTAGCACTGAGTTTTGTATTTTTTACACACGTCAGATGACAAGTCCATTTTTTATGAAACAACTTTGTGAGCGTGTAGCACGTGAAGATGTACGTGCGAATTTTTCGTTTCAATTTTTTTGAAATTCAAAATATGTGTAAGATGAATTTCAAAATAGAGGGAGCATATGCTCCCATGTTCCAAAACATCACTCCCAAGAACATGGCACTTTTGAACCAAAGCTTATATGCTCCCGCTTAAATAAAAAGTTTGCAAAAATAGCAAACAAAATTTTAAAAATCTGATTTTTTTTAATACAACGAACATGGGAATGTGATCTAGCTGGAAGCAAAATTGTGGTGAGAAATGACATGTTTGGTGGCCCTTGCAAAAATAACAAAATATGGTGTTGTTTGGAGCCTTTGGATTTGTTATTTGCAACAATCACATTTGACTTTTTTTGCACAGACTATTACATGCATTTTCAGGAGATTTTGGCATGCTATTAGAGCACATATTCATGGTACACAAATTTCATATTTTCATATGAGCTCGGGAGCAGGAAAACCATGTCATGGCAGACATTTTTCTTCAGTATATTTATAATAAGCGTCATCTTAAGAATATTGTAATTTGCACTTAAGGGGGTCACGTCGTCCTCCCTGGGCGACACTGGGGAAACCCTAGGAATCACCGTCGCCACTCTCTCGCCCCACCCCTCTCCTCTCTCGCCGCAACTACAGAAGGTTGTCGGACTAGCCCATGCAGCGGACGGCGACGGCGGGCTATCTCCTCCCGTGGCGGCGCGGGATGGCTTAGACCAAGGGCGACGAACCACCTAATCTGCTCGGGTGTGCCGGCCTTCGCCGTTGTTGGGGCAGCGCTCGGTCGGGCATGGAGGCATACCTACTATCTACTTGGTGGTGCTCAGCCATGGACTCGACGATATCTTGGTGGGACGGTGCATAAGATCGGCCACATTGGCGACCTATGGGAAATCAATGGTTGATATGCTGATGGCGGCCGGACCTGGTTGGGACTGCCTGGGATTGGCCTCCTAGCATGGTTTGTGCCTGGCCATGCTCGCGGTCTCTGCTCGGTGCGATTGACATGGGGTGGCTGTCCAGACTGTTGCTTGTAAGCCTGATTCAAATAAAGGTGGCCCCCCTAGGGTTCTCCTCATGCCAAGACGAAGATCTGTTGGATGCTTGTCCTCCTTTATCTGAATGAAGTATCAAGTTCTGGAAGGCTTGATGACACCAAATGACATGTGTGCCAACTCGTTGGTACTCCAAGTGTAGAGTGATGTAGCAAGCGTGTTTTCCCCACAAGGGTGACTTGGGGTTTATATCGAACTCTCGAGCAACTACTCATAGTTCTTCTTCTCGACCTCTTCAAGCAACCTGAAAAGCAAAATAAAAAGTCTTGTGTCCCTAACTCCACCATGTGGTTGTCAAGCATAAGGTTTCGTGTAAGTAAAACGAACTTAATAACAAAAACTATAAACAAATAAACTAGGAAAGTAAATGCAATCTAGGGAAGTTCTTTTTGGGTATTTGGTATGATTTTCAAGTAATAAATATTTTTTATTTTCGTATTTAATTATGGTAAATTGTAAAAACTAGTAAAAGGTGTTTCTTCTTATTATTAAAAATGGACCGAGTTTCATACTTTCACTTGACTACTCTCTCGTAAATTATGGCGGATAAAACAACTTACATAATGACATAATGTGGTTGAATATTTATATAGAGTTTGATTAGCATTCATATGGACATCACATCCTATTATTAAGATGATGCAAAAATCTTACTTATACTCATCTAGAAATGAAAAACTACAAGATATCTAGATTTAATGCAAACAAGAGTATACCTTTAAGAACTTTAACATGATGTTTATAGATATCAAATATGCCATCACGAAACAAATGAGAATCATCCATTGATGTCACTAGATGGTTGTGGTACATGCATCTACTTTCTCCCTAGTGAGGTAACAAAAGGAAAGGTAATAACCACTACCATATTACTCTATTTAATGCACACGTTCTCTCACACACACCCCTGCATACAAGTTTGATCAATACAAATAATTAAGAACATGATAGTAATATGCATCTATCCATACATCAAACACATAATAATGAATGCAATCTTATATATCATTTCATAAGATCAAGATCCACCACATAAAAATTACATAAATATGTCCATGATCATGTCAGGTAGCTCACATGGATCTAACACAATCAAAGCACAAGAGAGAGAGATCAAGATACTTCCACAAACCCTTAGTCTCGGGGTGGACGTCTTATCCTTCAATAATAATATGATCCAGAAAAAATCCTAGTCAAATGTGACTCTATATTGGACACTAAAACTTAAAAATATGCAAAACATGTGTTTCCTGTAACGAAAAGTCATAAACCAAATAAAGGGATCATTGGAAAATCCCCCAGAATCCATGCAAAACATGTTTTTAACAACTAATAACATGCAAATAAGTTGGAATATATGACAATAAACTATAAAGTTCATGTATGTATTTTACATTCATCAACATCCACAAGCTTAACTTATGCTCGTCCCCAAGTTAGTTGTCAATACATACATATAAAGTCATGATCATTATTTCACAAGTCATATGGTCCACCATCAAAATAATAATAGCAAGTAATTATAACATCGTATTTCAGTGACATTAACTTCATGAATGTAAAATAAGTATAGCTTTTAAAGTAATAAATGCACAAAGTAATATGTACCATTAAGCAAACTCTACCACACTTGCAAGGTGTGAGTGTTTAACATAAGCAAGCTCATGCATAAAGGGATTGTTCCTAAGTTTGGACTTTATAATAGAATTGACTCAAGAGGAAGTGATAGGTAGTATATGTGGCGGCGGCCCGATTAGGCACCATGGGGCACGACGCTGGTCCGATCCTCAATGGATGGGATCGATTTAGGCTGGAGGTGGAGGAGAGAGGAAGGAAGAAACGTGGGAGGGAAGTGACGAGTTGCTCGCCTTGCTCGTTTAGACAATGTGGCTCAGTCGTCTAAACGTGGACGCTGTGAGGTGAATTTGCACAATGTATAAATTTGTACAGCCATCTAGAGAAGGTGCCGCAGAGCGTTTTTGAAGTGTATATATTTGATTTGCACACCTATATACACAGGGTGCTAGAGATGCTCTTACGCTTGGCATGTATTTGTAGATTGCATATGCTCCCACCTGCCCAAAAAACATGTCAAAAGAAAAATAATCCACACCAAGCTCCACCATTTTTTTCAAGGCTTTTGTCGTTAAATGTGCATACTGCACATGTCAAACACGAAGTTCCACCCAACTGAGGAGGCAGCCTGTTTGATTGCAAGGGGTTTAAGGATTTATAAACAACATTATACTCATTTGTTCAATTGCATAAGCAGTCGATAAATAAATTTGTGCACCCCAGCCTCCCAGCCCTAACCGCCGCCGCCGCCGCCGGTAGCGCCGCCGGGGCAAAGACCCATGGGGCGTGGTGGCGGCGGGGCCCCTTCCTCGTCGACGGATGGTGGACGGCGGCCGGATCTCCTCTCCTCGACGCATGGCGGACGCGCGGATGGGATGGGCGGCAGCGGCCTGCGCTGCGCCCCCTTCTCCCGTCGGCTCTCCCCTAGTGGATCGGCCGGCGCGGTTGGGATGGGCGGCGGTGGGCTATGCTGCGGTCTCCCTCCTCCCGTCGGCTCTCCGCAGCACTCCGGCAGGGGCTGGTGATGGGCGGCGTCCAGGCCCATGGCCTGCGCCAATTCCCCCCACCTGCCTCTCGCCGGTGAGAGGAGGCGATCTCGGGCTTCACCCGCGACACGAGGTCGCCCGGGGCAGCAGCCTTGGGTACGACGGTGGAGGTGGCCCTCTTCTTCGCCGGAGATGGTCGGCCTGCGGTTGGTGGTGGTGGATCTATCGATCTATCACCGCGTTCCGGCGGCGAGATGGAGATGCATGGAAGCTGGCGACGGAGTCGCCGGTGGAGGGTTGGAGTGGCCAGCCCGGGATGGTCGCCGACGTGGGGGTCCGACCTGAATAAAGGCGGTGGTCCTAGGGTCTCTCTTGCGTGAAAAGGAAGACCTACCGGAGGCCTGGACTCGTGATATAGCCGGAGTGTGGAGTTCCGGAAGGCTCCGCCGGCGAATGTAACCGTGCTTTTTGCCCGGAGTTTGCTGGATCGGTGGTATTCGGTCGTGCGCACCCATGCTTTTATTCCGACCGATTGGTTCTGGAGGGAGCGGCGCGAAGCTCTTTTTCTGTGTTGACATCAAGTGACATGGGCATACCCTTCGGGTACCCATTATTAATATACCTGGCTCGGCCCAATATGGAGAAGACCCAATATGGAGAAGGCCCAACAAGGCAACCCGAAGAAGTAGTCGACTAGGACTCTTGTAAAACCCTAGGCTGGTTGCATATATAAAGCTAGCCAGGGCACCCGAAATAGAGAGGCCAAGAGATAGACAGAATATAGACAACATAGCTCCGCCTACGGCGACACCATGTAAACATATTGTGATCATATAGTGGATTGCTAGCAGCACGTAGGGATCCTCCACCGAGGGGACCCGAAGCTGGGTACGTCGTGTGCCTAATCTCGTCCCCGGAATCTCCATCGTCGCTCTCTCCCGAAACCCTAGTCTACAATACGTAGGCATTGCCGAGGTGATCCCTCGTCAATTGGCGCCGTCTGTGGGAAAATCGCGACGACTGGATTTTGTCATCCGGGCGGGATCCGCCGAGTTCGTTATCAACAGTGTCTACAAGATAGAAAACGAGAAAATCTCAGATCACAGCTGGTCAGTTCACGCGCGCTCAATTCCATGATCATTGACAAGGGGGGCGATTTCGTCGACAAGGGTCTAGTAGAAGAAGGCCGCATGCGAACAAAATTGTGGCGATTCGATTCCATCCGAGAAGTCTGGTTCCGTCGGGTTCATTCGCAGTGCTAAGGAATTCCGCGTACTGTGTCTGCCCGTCCCGTCTGCTACCCGGTCATCAAATCCTAAGAGTGAAATAGCAAGCAGGCAAAAGCTGGGCACGATCCGTCCACTTCGTTGCAGCCAAGTTCGCTAGCCAAAAGAAAAAGAAAGAAAAGATGCAGTTCCCGAGGAAAAGAGAGAGGCTTTGCCAGGAGAACCTGCTACTATGAATCGTACTCAAGGAGAGGAAGCATGTCCAGTTCATCGGGCGACTCAGCTTGCCCATGAGATTTACGGAAAAAAAAAGAAGAGGAAAAGTACAGGAAACAAAGCCAAATTTTTACGAGTCAAAAAATACCAGATTCACCAGCCACGTATCCGCTACACTGGAAGACCCGCTTTTTTGCGCCGTAATATAACTGCAGATCGGAACAAGTTTCAACTGCTTCGCCGTGCACAATTGCCACACTCAATATATTCGGGAGTTCACCCGTCGCGGACTCATCACTTCATCGACTACTACTACATGGATCCGACCATCCGATACAAAAATATCAGGTGCTATATTTTCAATTAATTATTACTTGCAAAATTTATTTGGCCAGATATTTTCGGCCCGTACTATTATTTGCACGTAGGTTTTTGCGCCGCAATATACCTGCAGATTGAAACAAAGCTTCGACTGCTCTGCTCGATCGACCGTGCACGCCATGGCGCACTCGTCTTACTCGGGGGTTCGCCGGCCATGGACCGACATCGCGAACCCGATATATTCAGGTGCTCGCTCGTCTTCTTCATCAACTACTTCCGATCAGACGCCGCACAACTTCATCGACCGCGTACGCCACACGACCTGCTTTCACGTTGGCTTCGCCGCACCTAATAATAAAGCTAAGTGTTCCTCTTTCAAAAGTTAACTATTATTTAGTTTCGCCACACCCAAATATTCGGGGGCTGCAACATTGCATCATTACATCAAATTTACTCGACATTTGGAGCTGCACCATTACTTCGTTACCACAAATATACTCGGTTACTTGGTGAATTTCTTTTTTTCGGCTCGGGATGTATCTTCTCCGGCTCAGTGGAATTATTTTCTTCGGCTCAGTGGAATTATTTTCTTCGACTTAGAGGATTTATCTTCTTCGGAACAGTGGATTTATCTTCTTCGGTTTACTGGATTCATCTTCTTCGGATTCTTCTTATAAGGTTACCATTGGTTTCCTCTAAATATAATACTACTCGATGCATTTTCGGATCAGTGGATTCATCATCTATGGTTATTACTGGAACTATTTTCTTCGGGTCAATGGATTCATCCTCTATGATATCAGCGGATCATCTTCTATGGTTCTTACTGGATTCTTCGGGTCAATGGATTTATCCTCTATGATATTGGCGGATTCATCTTCAATATATGATGGTGTAATCTTTAATATGGATTTATCTCAAGTACTTCATCTCGGATTCATCTTCAGTATTTCATCCTTAATGGCCTTCTTTCGGTGACACGGATAATACTCGGGGGCTCGACAACGATTTCTCCCCGAGTAACAGCTGTGATACGGCGTCTAAAGCAACAATCATGATATCACCCCAGCAGCGCTTGGGGGCTCGGCTATTTCTTCATCAACAATTTGGTGGCATCTACTTTCGTATTTTGGTGGTTTCTACTTCGGCTCGACTTCTTCTCGGCACTCGAAAACTTCATCGCATCGACTTTGTCGTGCCCAATAAGCTAAGTGTTCCTTTGTTTTACATAAAGTTGATTATCGTTTACTTTTGCCGCACCCGACGCTCGGGGGCTGCGCGACATATATTCACTTTACATATCATCGAATCTGAGCATCTGACACCGCATGCGAAAAAGAGAGTCAAGGGAAAGATAGAAAAAGTTTGTTTATTTGTGCAGGAGAAAGCGAAATTCAAAGTATATAAGAGAGAACCCGACGAAATTGTCCACATGGAGAACTCGAAGAATTATCTTCAAGGAGGTCCCGAAGAATTATCTTCAAGGAGGTCCCGAAGAATTATCCTCAAGGAGGTCTCGAAGAATTATCTTCAAAGAAGACCCGAAGAATTGTCCTCAAAGAGGACCCGATGAAATTTTCCTGAAGGAGGAACTCGACGAAATTTTCATCAAAGAGAAAAAAAAAGAGAGATAGATGGACAAATCTTCGGGTCCATTGACTCGTCATATTCTTCCGAGCAAGAGCATCGGTGATGAACCCGACAATATAGAAGAACCCAATATATTTGGTTGTCTCATCACGCCCGAGAAAAATATAGAAGAAGCCCGCAAAATGGGTCATTGCATCAGCCGAACAAGGCACTTGACAAAATATTCTCAGAGCGCCAAAGTAGCGAACAATCTCTGAATGCCGCAAAACTCTGCGAAGGTAAGACCCCAGATCCGTTCGTGTGGCGTGGCATCGCCAAAGACCGCACTCTGCTACTTTTATCCGTATCAACAGATACGAAGAAAAATCCTAACGGACACGTTAGGTACCCGATAAATATGACTGGGACTCGACAGAATGGTAAGACCTTAAGCGGCACTTGTCGAAGTTTACACCAGTATCCCGAGATCATGTCCAGGGACGTGATCTTGAAGTAGGTTTTTGCGGATTGCCACTAGAGCAGTTAACTAGTACCTGATCCGTCAGATGAACTAGCCCCAATTACCATTATCCCTGTACAATATAGATATGGATGTCAAATAAAAATAGTAACGGCCTGGAGTCGATAAAAACAGGGGCTGCGCCAAGTTGTTTATCGAGTAGTACAACTTGAGCCTATGCCTAGGTGCAAGCACCTGCTCATAGGCTCGGGGGCTACTCTTATCGAAGAGTGTTGTTCACCTTCCCGATAAGAAAGAGGAAAAATTGTGGAGTCAATTACAAGCAAGTTGAGCCTACACCCAAGTGCAAACACTTGGCTGTAGCCTCGGGGGCTACTCCCATCGGGAGCGCTGGCCGCGCACCCGATAGAAAAATAACTTCGAAAGCATCTATGACAATCAAGGTTTGTAGACTCAACTCGATTCTACGACTCGAGTGGAGCCTACTCCCATCGGGAGCCCATGGATTTCATCAAATCCTCCAGAAATATAGTTAAGTTCTTCATCGAGTAGTACAACTTGAGTCTATGCCCAAGTGCAAGCGCTTGCCCATAGACTCGGGGCTACTCCCATCGGGAGCGCTGCCGCGCACCCGATAATTTCAAGAATCGTCGGCATCATCTACGCTACACATGATCTACGACATGGACCTCGCCTTGTATTTTCTTCGACTCCGGAGATGGTTATGCTTGGAGTTTCTACGCAAGTCTTCGACTTCCCTATAAACTCGGGGGCTACTGACATGGGCATACCCTTCGGGTACCCATTATTAATATACCTGGCTCGGCCCAATATGGAGAAGACCCAATATGGAGAAGGCCCAACAAGGCAACCCGAAGAAGTAGTCGACTAGGACTCTTGTAAAACCCTAGGCTGGTTGCATATATAAAGCTAGCCAGGGCACCCGAAATAGGGGGCGAAGAGATAGACAGAATATAGACAACATAGCTCCGCCTACGGCGACACCATGTAAACATATTGTGATCATATAGTGGATTGCTAGCAGCACGTAGGGATCCTCCACCGAGGGGACCCGAAGCTGGGTACGTCGTGTGCCTAATCTCGTCCCCGGAATCTCCATCGTCGCTCTCTCCCGAAACCCTAGTCTATAATACGTAGGCATTGCCGAGGTGATCCCTCGTCATCAAGTGACTATGGATCCATGATGAAAGTCGGAAGAAGAGAAGTTCATGAAGGCCGGAGGGGAGGACTAGCTAAGGGAGGTTCAAGTCTTCGCGCTGTTGATGGACTTGCTTGGTGTTCCGGGCTTCACAGCAGCGGTATGAAAGTGGGGGCGACAACACAGATGAAGTTCGAGTCCTACCTTTCGGGGTGAAAACCCAAGGTCCGGCCTTAACTGGTTGTGCCTGGCAATGACCTTGTTGGAGGCATTGTTTTGAGAGCGGGGACTATCTTCAGGGTGAAAACCTAAGATCGTTGATCGGACGACGACGGTGTTAGAGCACTGTTCCCTTCTTGGAGGCGTCGTTTTTGGAGAGTCTGTATTTCACGTGTTGTCTTGGCGGTGGATGTATTGCTGTTATTAAGCCCGAGATACTGTAGCGGGACTTTTGTTTCTTAGTTTTCTTTTCCTTTTTTTGGTTGTATGCATCCGTAGTGCCATTAGGGTGGTGCGTTGTTGCAGAGGCTGGGTGTAATTGATATCTTTTTGATATTAATATATTCCCTTTATCGAAAAAAAATTATAATTGTATAATATAGAAAAAAGTGAAATTAAAGTGCAATTTTTTTATTTGTTGATGTCATCTTCGTGGACATATTTTGCTTAGTATAATTGAGTTCAATCTACATGCATCAGAGTATATCGTTAGGGCATGTTTGGTAGGTTGCATGGCCCTTGGATCACATCTGAGGAGCAGAAAACAACCCATTTGGTTGCCCGGAAGGTCTCTGTTGTGGTCCAACCGGTTCTCAAAGCACAACTGGGCCAAGCCTAGGAGGAACGGCCGATTCAGCCGTTTCCAGCGTGCCACAGATGACCTACAAGTATAGGGGGTGTATCGTAGTACTTTCGATAAATAAGAGTGTCGAACCCAACGAGAAGCAAAAGTGTTGACGAGCAGTTTTGATCAAGGATTCACTGTAAACACTAGCAAACAGCTTTGCAGGGGGATTTGGTATTGCAGGTAAATAAAGTACGAGTAAATAAGATGCAGCAATAATAATTGCAGCGAGTGGCCCAATCCTTTTTATAGAAAAGGACAAGCCGATTGTTTTACTTATGATGACCAAACGTTCCTGAGGACACACATGAATTTCGTCAAGTGCTTTCGCTTCACATAGCTGAATAATCTTCGATGGTTTGGTAAGTGTTATGTGGGTGAACCTATGCGAATGCACTACCCCGTACTTGGACTAATGCATACTTGTGATTATATCTCTTGCAAGCATTCACAAATACAAGAAAGTAAGTAAGATAAATCTAACCACAACCTTAAACTTTGAGAGCCTACACTCCCTGGTGCACCGGTTTTCTAACATGGGTTTGAGTTTCTGTCGCTCCCGCAACCCCACAATTAGTAGCTAAATACACGATGCATTCCCCTAGTGGCATAAAGGTGAAGTATCATGTAGTCGACGTTCACATGATACCACTAGAAGAATAGCACCACAACTTAAATATCAAATCATTGCATATTACTCAACATAGTTCCACTACTAACATCATAACTTCTCTCATATCCTCAAGAACTAAACGAACTACTCACAAGACATCATATGGATCATAATCAGAGGTGATATAATGATGAATAACAATCTGGACATAAACCTTAATTCAATGGTTGCGCTCAATAGCATCAACTACAAGGAGTAATCCACACCGGGAAGTTTCCCCTATGAATTAGACAAGTATCAAACCCAAGATGTTACAGCGGGACGGCGTGGAGACGGCGGTGATGATGGTACTGGTGGTGGAGATGATGGTGATGGTGATCCCGATGAAGTCCAGCTCGATGGCGGTGGCGATGGCGAAGATTTTCCCCCTCCGGGAAGGAATTTCCCCGATAGAATTATGCCTGCCGAAGAGCTTTACTCCCTCTCTGGTTCTCCGCCCCGTAGCGGCGGCGGATTATTTCTCTGGTCGTTCCCCTGATCTTAGGTTTCTCGGGGAGGTGAAATACGCGAGGGGGCAACGTCAGACGTGGGCCAGGGTGCCCAGACCATGCCTAGGCGCGGCCAAGGCCTGGCCCGCGCCTAGGGGTGGTATGGCCCCCTCAGGGACCATCTCTGCCTCCGCTTCTAGCTTTCTCCATCATCTGGAAAAAATAGGATTTTCTGTATATTTTCTGGGAATTGTCGTTCTTCATAAATATGGTGTCTTGACGGCCATTTTTCCAGCAGAATACTAGCTCCGGCTGTTAATTCTCCAATAATCATCAAACATGCAAAAATAGATGGAATGACATAAGTATTACTGATGACCCACAAGTATAGGGGGTGTATCGTAGTACTTTCGATAAATAAGAGTGTCGAACCCAACGAGGAGCAGAAGGTGTTGACAAGCAGTTTCGATGAAGGATTCACTGTAAATGCTCACAGACAAGTTTTCAGGAGGTTTTGATATAGCAGATAAGTAAAATACAAGTAAGTAAAATGCAAGAATAATAATTGCAGCAAGTGGCCCAATCCTTTTTAGCACAAAGGACAAGCCGGTTTGTTTAGTTATGATGACCAAACGTTCTTGAGGACACACGGGAATTTAGTCTGGTGCTTTCGCTTCATATAGTTGATTAATCTTCATTGTTTTGATTAGTGTTGTGTGGGTGAACCTATGCTAATGCACCATCCTTCCTAGGACTAATACATACTTGTGATTAAACCCCTTGCAAGCATCCGCAAATATAAGAAAGTAATTAAGATAAATCTAACCACAACCTTAAACTCTGAGATCCTTCTATCCCTCATGCATCGATATACCAACGGGGGTTCAGTTTGCTGTCACTCTGGCAACCCCACAATTAGCAAACGAATATAAGATGCATTCCCCTAGGCCCATAAAGGTGAAGTGTCATGTAGTCGACGTTCACATGACACCACTAGAAGAATAACACCACAACTTAAATATCAAACCATTAAATATTACTCAACATAGTTCACTACTAACATTTAGACTTCACCCATGTCCTCAAGAACTAAACGAACTACTCACAAGACATCATATGGAACATGATAAGAGGCGATATGATTATGGATAACAATCTGAACATAAACCTTGATTCAACGGTTTCACTCAATAGCATCAATAACAAGGAGTAATCAACACCGGGAGAGTTTCCACTATGAAATACTCAAGATTCAACCCTAGATGTTACAACGGAGACGAGGTGCAGCGGTGGAGATGACGGTGTCGGTGGTGGAGATGATGATAATGATCCCAATGAAGTCCAGCTCGATGACGGTGACGATGGCGATGATTTCCCCCCTCCGGGAGGGAATTTCCCCGGCAGATTTCTGCCTGCCGGAGAGCTCTTTTCTCTCTGGTGTTTTCCGCCTCGAGGAGGCGGTGATGACTATCCTCGATGTTCCCCCGCACCTTAGGGTTTCTGGGAGATGAAGTACGCGATAGGGTAATGGCCGAGGGGGTCGTGGGCCCCCTCCCCACGGGGCGGCGCGCCGGCATTGGTGGCCGCGCCGGCCCATGGGGGGCCCATGGCGGCCCTCCTCGGCCTCCCCTTTTGGCTGGCTCCGTCATCTGAAAAAATAGGAGCTTCGGTATATTTTCCGTCAATTGTTGATCTTCAGAAATATTGTATCCTGACGGTGCTTTTTCCAGCAGAATTCTGACTCCGGTGAGTAATTCTCCAATAAACATGAAACATGCAAAATAGGTGAAATAACATAAGTATCATCTCTAAATATGAAATATATCAATGAATAACAGTAAATTATGATATAAAATAGTGATGCAAAATGGACGTATCAACTCCCCCAAGCTTAGACCTCGCTTGTCCCCAAGCGAAACTGAACTCAGTAAACAAGACCACATGTTTATGGAGTGAAGAGTCGATAAATAAAATACAGATAAGAAACATCACACTTATTAATTCACACAAGACATTCTAGTAAACAACTTCCTCATATAACTCAACTTGAAACAAGTAAAGGGAAATCACAAATAAAGGTGCATAGGAAATCATAATTGGTGATGGCTGATGACGCGTGAAGCACACGTCCGTTGGGAACCCCAAGAGGAAGGTGTGATGCGTACATATGCAAGTTTTCCCTTAGTAAGAAACCAAGGTTATTGAACCAGTAGGAGATGAAGGCCACGTGAAGGTTGTTGGTGAAGGAGTGTAGTGCGGCGCAACACCAGGGATTCCGGCGCCAACGTGGAACCTGCACAACACAATCAAAATACTTTGCCCCAACTTAACGGTGAGGTTGTTAATCTCACTCGGCTTGTTGTAAACAAAGGATTAAACGTATGGTGTGGAGAATGATGTTTGCTTGCAAAGAACAACGAGAGAACAATGATTGCGGTAGGTTGTATTTCGGATGTAAAAGAATGGACCGGGGTCCACAGTTCACTAGTGGTGTCTCTCCAATAAGATAAATAACATGTTGGGTGAACAAATTACAGTTGGGCAATTGACAAATAGAGAGGGCATAACAATGCACATACATATCATGATGACTACTATGAGATTTACTTAGGGCATTACGACAAAGAACATAGACCGCCATCCGAGCATGCATCTATGCCTAAAAAGTCCACCTTCGGGTTAGCATCCGCACCCCTTCCAGTATTAAGTTGCAAACAACAGACAATTGCATTAAGTACTGTGCGTAATGTAAACAATACAAATATCCTTAGACAAAGCATTGATGTTTTGTCCCTAGTGGAAACAGCACATCCACAACCTTAGAGGTTGCTGTCACTCCCCCAAATTCAATGGAGACATGAACCCACTATCGAGCATAAATACTCCCTCTTGGAGTCACAAGTATCAACTTGGCCAGAGCCTCTACTAGCAACGGAGCGCATGCAAGATCATAAACAACACATATATGATAGATCGATAATCAACTTGACATAGTATTCCATATTCATCGGATCCCAACAAACACAACATGTAGCATTACAAATAGATGATCTTGATCATGATAGGCAGCTCACAAGAACTAAACATGATAGCACAAGAGGAGAAGACAACCATCTAGCTACTGCTATGGACCCATAGTCCAAGGATGAACTACTCACACATCAGTCCGGAGGCGGGCATGGTGATGTAGAGCCCTCCGGTGATGATTCCCCTCTCCGGCAGGGTGCGAGAGGTGATCTTCAGAACCCCACGAGATGGGGTTAACGGCGGCGGCGTCTCTGGAACTTTTCTCGTATCGTGGCTCTCGGTACTAGGGTTTTCGCGACGGAAGGATTATATAGGCGAAGGGGCAGAGTCGGGGGACGCTCGAGGGGCCCACCCCATATGGCGGTGATACGTCCAATTTGCATCACTATTTTATATCATAATTTGCTGTTATTCATTGATATATTTCATATTGGAACACAATACTTATGTTATTTCATCTATTTTGCATGTTTCATGATTATTTGGAGATCAAACACGGAGCCGGGATTCTGCTGGAAAAAGCACCGTCGGAATGCAATATTTCGGAAGATCAAGCTGTCGAAGGGAGTTTTACCAAAAATCCTATTTTTCCAGATGACGAAGGAAGCGAGAAGGAGGGGCCG
>NC_061510.1:140254790-140303839 GCF_022539505.1 Lolium rigidum | reverse complement strand
GGAGCTTTATGTGTGCGGGTGTGAGAACAATTTGAGTTTTTGGTAGCCCGCATCACCTCTAGCTAGGTTCTGGGAGCAGAAATAGACCCGATTGACTGTCAGGTGGGGGCGTTTGGTAGACTGGGCGCCCCTGGCTCGCATCGACCCAGCGAATATATCCGTTTGGTTGCCTGAAAGCCCTCCGCGTTGGGGCTCAACCGGTTCTCAATGCACCCCTGGGATAGGTCCTGGAGTTGCCAGTTTTCAGCGGGCCTGTCCTGTTGTCGTGCCATTTTGCGCGCCCTCATGCAACGGTTGCACGCGTGTAGAAGCGCGGGAGACACCGTGTTATCTTGGCCCACGCTCCCCACTTCCAGTCACCGGTTCCCTCCTTATCTCTCCCCATTCACTCTCTCACTGACACTCACAGCCCTGTCACATCAACTGCCGCCTATGACCTCCTCGCCTCCTCCGCCTCCTCCTACGCCTTCCGCTCCAGCGCCGATGGATCCAGCCGTCCGACCGACGGTCACGAGGTCAATCGAGGCGCTCCTGCGCATTGTCCGCGAGTACGAGGACGGCGGCGCAGATCGATGTCGGTTGCGTACCGGTGTTCAATCGGCGAGGCCGGACGGCATGGCAACTCGCAGCGCGGCCGTCACCGCTCTTCAAGCCGCTGGGATTCCACCAGCGGATCCCTCGACTCCGGGGTTTTTTACCCCTGCCCCTAGGGTTTCCGTCGGCGAGGGCGGCGGCAATGGCGGTAGGTGCACCAGGCTCCAGCCGGGAGATGGAGCCCCCGCCGGGGTTCCCGTCGACCCCGATGCACGCACTGATGCCATGGGGCATGCTGCGTCCGGCTGCTCCGAATGGTGCGACGTGCGTCGCGCCGCCGCCGTTCGGCTGACCACGTGCTCGCTGGCAGACGACATCTCCATCGGCGCCCCGCTTCCCGACCGCGGCACCGACGCCCTACCAGACGACCGCTGCTCCAGCTCCGCCTCCTCCTCCACCCGAATTTGGAGTGCGACCTCCTCGAGGACATGCCGGCGCCTGTGCGCGTCCTCCTCCTCCTCCGACAGGGCCGCTTTCACTTCACCCATCGTAAGTACTCTCACTCGCTCCTTCATCTGATAGATGCTAGTGTAGATCGATTCGATGACATTGTAGATCACATAGTTGTCCAGCTGCTCCGATTAATGTGAATGTAGATATGATTCATGTCAATGTGCGCTGCATGTCATGGATAAGACAATGTCAAGTCCATGATGGAGCTTGAGCTTGGCAGGCTTGTCCATGACTTTGCTTGACATTGCCAAGCTCCATGATGGACTTGGCAATGTCAAGTCTATGACAGTGCTTGACATTGGCATGCACTACGTCATGGACTTGTCATTGGCATGCCCTATGATGGAGCTCCATGATGGACATTGGCATTGGCATGCCCTATGATGGAGCTCCATGATGGACATTGGCATTGGCATGTCGGTCTTGTTGTGATTGTCATGGTGCTGAAAACACAAGTATAGCTAACACTTTGCATTGTCATTGCATCTGCAGAACTGGCTCTTCCTGGAAACCTTCCCGGAAGGGCCCATACTGGACGCAAGGGACATGGCCGTCCGGGTGCAGCTTCGTAACCCCAATGGAGGGTTCATGGAAGCGCACCGACAGATCACCGCGCCAAGGGTTCACGCCGGCCGTCCTGCTGACCTGGGGCACGCTCCCAGGCAGCGGGTGCCGGCGTTCTTCGTGCAGGTGGAGAGCCCGGACCTACTTGCCCTCGTCGTGCTGCCCTACATGGAGCAGCTCCTGATCAATAAGTACAAGCTGAACAATGGCCCGCTGGTGAAGGGGTGCTTGTACATGGGCGAGTGCTGCGAGTGGAAGGTGCAGCTCCAGTGGACGGACCAACGCGTCGGCTTCATCAAGTCCCGGAGTGAGTTCTCCGCTAGGCTTTTCCTCCGCGTCGACGACATGATCGTCTTCACCCCTAAGGACGACGGCTTCAAGGTCGACGTCTTTAGGAAGGAGACTTCGCGCTCCAGCATCTTCAGCTGCAAGAGGCATCACGAGGGCCCTTATGCTGATCCTCGTCGTTAAGGTGCAGGTGCTTGATCCCTGTCTCTGCTGTTGTCTGATCGTCGCCGCTAGTAGTTGTGCTCGCCTCTAGGAGGCTGTTAAACACTTGCTTTTGTGCATATGTGACTGTAATGTTGGCCTGTTGAACATTGCTTTTGGACCTAGATAGTCTGCTCGCAGGTTTAAGTAGGCGTCTTACCACTCTGACGCTAGGATTAGGTACTAAGTACTCTGTTATGTTCGTTCTGTATAACTATGTGATGTGCTTATGCATGTGTTTCAGCTCTTGTGTGATGGTAAGGTCACCATATTTGAATGTGGTGAAGATAAGCTCTGCATGGGTGCCCAAAATAGTAAGCAAACACATGTGTTGTGGATGAACAGAGATGGAACACTTTATCCAGCCATCTAAACAACATGCACTTCTGTTCGGGCCGATGCAACACAGGCTGCCAAACACTAGGCCAAATGTGGCCCGTGGCCCGTTCGCAACGCGCAGGGGTGCCCGTCCCGCTGCGCCAGTGGTGCACGAATTCAGCCCAGCCTACCAAACGCGCCTTAGGTCTTGTGTCCAACACGATTCTTAAAGCACCTCCAGGCCTAACCTAGGAGTTACTATTGAATCGACTGTTCCCGTAGAGCTTGGCCTGTTCGAGCGCCTCAGTTGCATGCATGTGGAAGGAAAGGGTGACATCGTGTCTCTTCGAGAACACACGCCATACCGCTCACTCTCCCTCCTCTCACTCTGCCCATTCTCACTGTCACCGCCCTCCTGTCACATCACGTCGGTGGTTGCACTGCCAACAACCGATGAAGAGCGAGGGCTTTGTTGAACTGTGTTGTGACCTAGATCTTGTCGACGACGGTGGCACTACTCATATCTTCTCTGATGTTCCTTTCTCATGGATCTAAAAGAACACATATTTGTAGAGATTTCATTTTCATCGAGTGCAAACAAACAACAAGAGTTACATGTTTTTGTGTTTTCATTTCCTATAGGATTCAACATGCTAGGACATCACATTCTTCTTTGTTCTATTTCCACGTTTAGAATCCAACATAGCAAAAAGGCCCACACAGAATTTGATCTACATCCAAATTTTGATAAATCTTCGACATGTTTCGTGGATCGGGCGAGGGGGGGAGTATATGAAATGTAGGATATGTTTCCTCAAGGATTTTAATGCAATATATTCCTAAAGTAATTTCAATGGACTCCAAACTCTTCCAAACAATTCTTTGTTTTCATGAGAGAAAATGTAGGACCCAAATGCACACTAACATTTAATCCCACATTTTTGTACGGACGCTTTCTCAAAGCATGAATCAAAGAGCCCTAAAATTTTCCTTTCATTGAACCAAAAGCATCTGTATATGGAGATTTTTTCCATGGATAAACAATATAACAAGTGTTCATCTAAGTCCCTTTGATTCATTTCAATAAAAACAGTTGCCTGTGATGTAACATTCAACATGTTTGCTTAATTTGTAACAAAATGTTATGACATTGTTATCACCAGATTTTGGCCAAATCGGGAGATGGGCCGTAAGGGAGATGGGCTTGGAGGATTACATATGGAAGATCTCTGAAGCGGCCTTGCACGAAGAGTTTGGGCTAGATTGCCTGTGTATCTGTAATATAGTAGATCGCATCTTAGATTAAAAGATAGAGTTTAACCCGTGCACGGTTAGGTGCACGCCTAAATTAGAAAGTCCCCTGGACTATAAATATGTATCTAGGGTTTATGAAAACAACAACCAACGTTCACCCCAAATCAATCTTGGCGCATCGCCAACTCCTTCGTCTCGAGGATTTCTACCGGTAAGCATCATGCTGCCTAGATCGCATCTTGCGACCTAGGCAGCATAAGCTTATTTTGTTGTTCATGCGTTGCTCGTACTGAAGCCTTTTTGATGACGAGCAACGTAGTTATCTTAGATGTGTTAGGGTTAGCATTGTTCTTCGTATCATATGCTGTCGTAGTGCAACCCTTACGCATCTAGCCGCCCTACACCTATCTTAGGTGTAGGGGCGACCCCGCTTGATCATTATTTAGTAGATCCGATCCGTTACGGTTGCTCCTTGTTTTTCAAGGATTAGTTTAATATCTGCAATAGTTAGGCCTTACAAAGGGTTGGAGGATCCAGTGGCACGCAGGGTGTCGTTTGCTAGTCCTAGACAGGATGTTCCGGGGATCAACCTCGTGTTGGTTTTTAGGCCTTGTCTAGGATCGGCTTACGATCACCGTGCGTGGCCGCGAGGCCCAATCGTGAGTAGGATGATCCGATTATGCGGTGAAAACCCCAAATCGTCGTAGATCGTTTTAGCTTTATCTTGATCAAGCAGGACCACCATATATTCGTGCACCTCGTACGAATCATGGGTGGATCGGCTCCTTGAGCCGATTCACGAGACAACCCGAGAGCCGATCGAGGCTCGTATTTAATGTTTACGTGTATGCCATGCAGGAAACTAAGCGAGGCATCTCCATCACCTTCCTGACCAGGTATAGGTCAGGTGGCACGCCCTTACACCAGCATCGGACGTGCGTACCAGAGGCTTTGCGGGCCGTCGCTCAGAGGGACCAGGGCCAGCCGCAGCCCTAAGTTGTTCCCGGCTCTACTGTGTTGCCCGTCGCTGCTCGCCAGTGGGTTTCTGACCGCAACACATTCTGGCACGCCCGGTGGGACAATCTTCTACATCAACCACATCGCCATCTACATCTGAGATGGCGGACGGCACCCCAGTCACGTACGAGGATCTGACCGACGAGCTCAAGAAGAAGTATGACGAGGTCAAAGCTATCCTCGAGGCCGATCTCATCGGCTCTTTTCACAGAACCCGTTCACATGGCATCAGGTGGAAAGGGTTCTCGCCTGAAGGTGCGCTCGATGGAATAGACTTATCCGCCCCATCAGAAGAACGCACCAGGTCCCTGCGTCAGGAGATCAACTTCATGGTAGCTCATTCGCTACACCGCCACTCTGAGAACCTGGTGAACTGGAGCGTGTCGCTCTTCGGGTGATCCAGGAGATCATGAGACACCAGTACTCTCCGTCAGGACCAGCTCTCGGGACATACCAAGAAGAGATGCCACTCCAGTCCCGTCCACCGCTGCCATTTGCGTTGGCAGCACCAGAAGTGCCGAATTCACCGGCATTCGTCGTCTACAAGATCGGTGGTGACCCTAGTGACTGCCAGTTCTTGCATGAGGCGCCTAAGGAGATCCCTCACGGATACATGTGCACATACGTGCCAGACTGCGGTAACTGGGCACTCACAAACCAGGCCGCAACAGCAGGGACTTCTGGGAAAGCAGGAGGAACGTCAGCAACAGATCTTGAGAAGCAGACGTGGCTAGCTAAGTATGCCACTCCGACGAACCTCCAGAGCACAGCTCCTGCAGTTGGCTCAGAGCTGGAAAAGCAAGCATGGCTGGCTAAGTACGCCACCCCGGCGAATCTTCAGAGTTCGACTCCTGCAGCCAGCACCGCGGATCAAATCAGTGCCATACTGAGAGACCAGTTCGGCATGGTGCCGAAGAGGAGGGCAATCGGCTATTCCAAGCCGTACCCTGACGAGTACGAGTTGATCCCGCTACCACCCAAATATCGGCTCCCTGATTTCTCCAAATTCAGTGGATCAGATGGTTCCAGCTCCATCGAGCATGTGAGCCGATATTTGGCACAGCTAGGAACGGCCTCAGTGTCGGATCCACTACGCGTGAGGTTCTTCGCACAGTCCCTCACGGGATCGGCTTTCGGGTGGTACACTTCGTTGCCACCGGACTCGATCCGGACTTGGAAGCAGTTGGAAGAACAGTTCCACATGCAGTTTCACTCAGAAGCTTCCGAGTCTGGCCTTGCCGATCTAGCACAAATACGTCAGAAGCGTGGAGAAACTGTGGCAGAATACATCCAGCGCTTCAGGAATCTTAGGAACCGATGTTATTCGGCTCGTGTAACTGAAAAGGAAGCAGTCGAATTGGCAGTGGCGGGCCTTGCATCACAAATCAAGGACATGGCCTCCCAAGCGAGACTACCCTTCACTCGGCGCACATGGTTCAAAAGCTGTCGGCATATGAACGAGCGCCACCCGGACTTGTACCAGGACAAATTCAAGCGTGCGATAGTCCCGGTCGAGGCGGATGAAGATGAAGGCTCGCGGGAGATCAAGAAGTAGCAAGTGGCTGAATGGACTCGGGGGCAACCCCGTGTCCTGCAAATGGGTGAAGCCACCAGTGTCCGCCCGGAGGGTTTGATTTTGACGTGACCAAAACCGAGCAAATCTTCGACCTCCTACTCAAGGAGAAGCAGTTGAAGTTACCCGAAGGCCTCAAAATCCCCACGGTACAGGAGCTGAACGGAAAGCCATACTGCAAATGGCATAACTCGTTCTCCCATGCCACCAATGACTGTAGGGTGTGGCGTCAGCAGATCCAAATGGCGATAGAACAGGGACGTCTGATTTTTAACCAGTACGCCATGAAGGTCGACACCCACCCCTTCCCCGCCGTTAACATGGTGGAGTGCACTTACCCTGAAGGTTGCCAGCCAGGATCCTCGTTCAGCATCAACATGGTAGGACTTGGACACCACGCTGGCAAGGATGGAGACGAGGGTAGCTGCTCTCGTAGCAAGGATACAGAGGAGGCCGCTCCACGCGATCGGCTCCGTCACGATGGCAAGCGCTACGTCACAGAGGGAGAAGTAAAGAACATAAGATATTAGCGACCCCTCTCGGATCACCTCCTCAACAAGTATGTGAGTCAGTATGACCGACGCCGACGATCCAGCGATGATGATGAAAGAGATCGTCTGGCTAGAGAAGCCAGAAGACATCGTCGGCATGATCGCGATGAGGAGGAGCACGAGCGCCGTGCCAAAGAAGAGTCAAGGGAGCGAGACGATGAGGATAGGCACTGGGACTGTCCCTTCTTCAGACACTGCTGGGATTCAGGAATGAGCCGATTGCCTACAATCGGCAATTGCCCAGAATGTAAACAGAAGAAGAAGGAGGCAGCCAACGTGTCCGTGTTCCAACGCTTAGGACCTCTCCCGCCTCGGAACAAGCACGCTGAGTCCCCTCGAGTGGAAGATCTCGAGGATGTGGAAGACAATGAAGAAGAAGACAGGTACCACCGGCCAAGGTGGTGCCCTGATGGACTTAGCCGCTCCCAAAAGCGTAGGGTTCAGCGACTGCGTGGTTTGGAGGAAGCCGAAAGGTTATATCTGCACACGCTAAGGAAGGCGCGGCCTGATCTGGCCACGAAAATTCAGCGAACCCTGAACGAAGAGGGTCGACCACAAAAAATGGAGTGGCGCCCCAAGCAAAGGAAAGCCGATGATTCATCGGCTGGCACAAACATGGTGCTCATCCTTCCAACGGAGTTTAGTGCTCAAGGATTAAACGATGCACTCAAGGTGAACGACGGCGAGCGCATCGATATAACAAAGGATGGGGTTAGGCTGGTCTTGTCCACCGGCCTGACCGTGTAGCTAGAGCAAACCGATGAGCAAACATGGCGAGACCGATCCTTGGGATCGGCCCCAGAGATCTATGGAGGAACATTACAAAGCCTTCATTGAGCAATTCAATATGGAGGCCGATTCCAGCAATCGGCCAAAATTATCCTCACCACATGTTCTGCTTGTGTTCAACATCGATCTACTGGGCAGCGGTTACGTCGGCAGATGAGAGTCAACACGAATCCTAACAGAGCCGACGTACAAATACAGTGCCTTGGCTAACCACAAAGCCGATATCTGCAGTCACCTGGCAGATTCGGCTCGGGGGGCATCTAATCAGATGAACAGGTGCAAATGAACATGTGTGTAGTGAAATGTTGGGGGCCGATAGAAAAAATCGGCCAGTAAAAAAAAATTCTCATGATTGGTATACAGCCGATGCACAGCCATCGACTCTAGTACAATTACACAAGACCTACCGGCTATGTGCTCAAGGCTCAGGTTTTCACCAAGATGGTTTTCAGTTCGGACTACTAATCATAACCTGAGGTCAAAGCCTTGTTGTGTGTATCCTCGCCGGTATTCTCGCCTTGATTAAGGCTCGGGGGGCAGCTCGCCCTGAAAATATCTTTTCTCTGAAGAGCCGATTTTGTGGGAATCGGCTGGTTCTGCATTTATAATTTGGAAGCCGATGGCGACACATTTGGCTGATTCATTACTGTTCTCGCCTTAGATGAGGCTCGGGGGGCAACTCGCCCGAAAGGTTCTTGGCTCTGGGAGCCGATTTTGTTGGAATCAGCTGGCTCTACATCGCAACTGTTCTGAAGAGTGGTGCTTTTGTTACAGAGTTATCAGTTTCAGCATCCAAGCTGATTCAGCAACAGTTCCAGGGCTCTTTTAAAGACGCCTGCTCAAGGCTAAATCGCCGGCCTGTTGTGATCGGCTGTACCAAGTGCTATCGTCATCAGCAGAGCTGGCTAACTTGGAGGGATGACTGACTCGGCCTGTTCGCAGATTATCGTGAAAGACCGATGCGTTGCCATCAGTCGTTGAGCATTGATTAGCTAACAGTCGACAAAGTCAGATGAGAAGAAATTCGGCTAAATCGGCATAAAGGACATCGGCAAAATTAAAGGAAGTTTTTCATTGATAATAAATTTCTTACAAAGAGAAGCCGATTGTTCAACAAAAAAGAGAGCAGATTACTACTGCTATTCCTATGCTAGTAGGTCCCTACTCTAAGGGCTGTTGCTGTCTTCGCCGTCGCTGGGGTAGCTGCCGTCATTGCCGCTGTCGACGGGTTCCTCGTTGCTGCTACTGTAACCTTCAGCAGAGGCTGCTTCCTCGTCATCATCATCGTCCTCATCTGACCAAGCCCAGCCACGGATGCGCTTTGGCGGCGGTTCGTCGGAGGAGGTGTCGTCCTCCTGTTCCTTCTTTGTGTCGGAGGAGATGTCTTCGTCTTCATCATCTTCTGTTTCTTCTTTGGTGACGGAGGTGAATTTGCCATGGAAAGGAGGGTCGTCGTCGTCGCTCTCCGTCTGCAGTGCTCCGTCAATCAGGAACCGGAGGTCATCTTCCCCGTCAGTCAGGGGCATGGCCCCATCTGACCAGACGAGGTCCTCTGGTCGGCCCTCTGGTACGAAGTCGAAGTCCCACTCCCGCTCGTCCCAATGCTTGGGAGCGCGCCTGTTGTACGCCTCCATCTGGTTGTGCCCTGGGATCGATTCGCTTGAGGAAGAGGATTGGAGAGAAACGGAAGAGGAGGAAGAGGATGACATGGCTATGGAAGGAGAGGGTTTTTTGGCTGGCGGCTAATTTGGAGCAGGGGGATGAAGAGGTGAACTGTTCGATGCTGTAGATAAAGGGGATAGAATAGAGATTTATTGCTCGAGCAGTTTCCGAGGAGGTGGGGCCAAAATTGTCAAATTGTGCAGAGAAGTTGAGGAGACAAGTCATCATGATAAAGGATACTGCGACGGTTCTGATCTGCCACGGCATGACCCTTCGAAGAAAAAACAGGATGGTTTTGAAATTATCATTGCCAAAACCAGGGGGGCATGTGTTATCACCAGATTTTGGCCAAATCGGGAGATGGGCCGTAAGGGAGATGGGCTTGGAGGATTACATATGGAAGATCTCTGAAGCGGCCTTGCACAAAGAGTTTGGGCTAGATTGCCCGTGTATTTGTAATATAGTAGATCGCATCTTAGATTAAAAGATAGAGTTTAACCCGTGCACGGTTAGGTGCACGCCTAAATTAGAAAGTCCCCTGGACTATAAATATGTATCTAGGGTTTATGAAAACAACAACCAACGTTCACCCCAAATCAATCTCGGCGCATCGCCAACTCTTTCGTCTCGAGGGTTTCTACCGGTAAGCATCATGCTGCCTAGATCGCATCTTGCGATCTAGGCAGCATAAGCTTATTTTGTTGTTCATGCGTTGCTCGTACTGAAGCCTTTTTGATGGCGAGCAACGTAGTTATCTTAGATGTGTTAGGGTTAGCATTGTTCTTCGTATCATATGCTGTCATAGTGCAACCCTTACGCATCTAGCCGCCCCTACACCTATCTTAGGTGTAGGGGCGGCACCCCGCTTGATCATTATTTAGTAGATCCGATCCGTTACGGTTGCTCCTTGTTTTTCAAGGATTAGTTTAATATCTGCAATAGTTAGGCCTTACAAAGGGTTGGAGGATCCAGCGGCACGCAGGGTGTCGTTTGCTAGTCCTAGACAGGATGTTCCGGGGATCAACCTCGTGTTGGTTTTTAGGCCTTGTCTAGGATCGGCTTACGATCACCGTGCGTGGCCGCGAGGCCCAATCGTGAGTAGGATGATCCGATTATGCGGTGAAAACCCCAAATCGTCGTAGATCGTTTTAGCTTTATCTTGATCAAGCAGGACCACCATATATTCGTGCACCTCGTACGAATCATGGGTGGATCGGCTCCTTGAGCCGATTCACGAGGACAACCCGAGAGCCGATCGAGGCTCGTATTTAATGTTTACGTGTATGCCATGCAGGAAACTAAGCGAGGCATCTCCATCACCTTCCCGACCGTGTATAGGTCGGGTGGCACGCCCTTGCACCCAGCATCGGACGTGCGTACCAGAGGCTTTGCGGGCCGTCGCTCGGAGGGACCAGGGCCAGCTGCAGCCCTAAGTTGTTCCCGGCTCTACTGTGTTGCCCGTCGCTGCTCGCCAGTGGGTTTCTGACCGCAACAGACATTTCATCACATGTTCGAGAGTTAGATAAGTACTGTAGGTATAATGAGCTGGTCACATGCTTTTTTTTGGCGAGGAGCCGAGGAGGCACACATTTAGGATCTCTTTGGTTTGCGGGATTTCAAGAACACAAGAATAGAATGTCATGGTATGTGGAATACTATAAGATTCAAAAACATGTTGGCAATGGGTACCCATGACCCGTGTACCGCCGGGTAAAAACCCATTAGAAGTACGGGTATGGGATTAAAAAGTTACCTATGTGTATGTAAATGGAAAAATATCGTACCCATCGGATAGAGTAGGTACGGGTATGTGATCAATGAACCCATACCCACGTACCCATTTACCCATCTAAATTTGACAAGTGACCCATCGTAATATTCTAAAATACTTAATTTCTCCTCTAATCACCCATTCATGTAGCTAGTCTGGACCTCATGCATGCTTCACGGTCTCACAATCGATTGTGGATTAGTGAGGATTAGACCCTATTTAGTATCGCTTCACCTCCTGGTATGTGACTTCCGCGGTTCATATCATGTTCACGTTTATTAAAATGTGTTATTGTTTATGATATCATTTTGTTCATAATTATGTGTTGATGTTTAAATTTGTTGATTTTGTAACTTTGGTTACATGTTGTTATTTACTATTATTTTTTTGATTAATTTGATGTTTTGTAAGTACGGGTATTCTTACCAACGGTCATGCCGGATGATGGGTATGGAAAAAATCTGTACCCATTGACGAGTATGGATACGGGTGACGTGTAAGATCGAGAGCGACGGGTTAGGGTATGGGATCGCTCCACCTGTACCCATAACCTGCAGGTGCCATCCCGTAGCTATACCATATGAAAAATGCAGGAAATTTGTATAGGAGTAGAGTAGATGTTATAGTTGTTATAGACATATAGAATTTTTCCAATCAGATTATAGCGCAGAAAAACAAACCATAATTTTTTTGGAGGGTTCATTGTTTGAACATAATAAGAGCATCTCCACCAGCGCCCCCATAGCGGCTCCGATAGCGTTTTGGGGGTCGGCAGCGAAAATGGGCTCACACCGGCGCGCCCCAAATAGCGCCGGCGCTTTTTCGAGCCCAATATAAGCGCCGGCAACCCCGTGCCGGCCCCTTGGCGAAGGGCGCGTCGGCGCCTCGCGAGGTGAATTTTTTTGGGCATGGGAGCCGCATGTCAGCCACACATCCCAATATTATACATCTTTTCCACCAAAACCCCGTCCCCTCCGACGCTCATTTCTCTCGCCCGCCGCTCCATTCTCCATCCAGTCTCCAATCCGAAAAACCCTCTGCGGTGACCCAGCATACCACTGCATGTTGTAGTATACAAGTCGTTGATATGATCTTCATAAAGGGACTTCTTCACAAATATCACATCCCTCAGAGTGGTACAACAGAAACATTGCAGGTCATAACACTCGATATTATATTACAATCATGGTCTTAACAAGTTGGTATTCTCACAGGTCCGATGAGAACACCCTAAGATAATTTAAGTACTATTACAAACCAAAATAAAGATTGAAGATAGCTCAGCAACTTATTTAAGTATGCCACTACGCTGCTTGGCTCTATGATCACTACGGTAAACTACTACTCCTCGACTTCTGTGTTGTCATCTCCATAGACTATCCCATAGTCTACTCCTTCAACTCCTCTGGTTAGATCAGGTTCCTCGTAGAACAGCTCGTAGTCTCCTTTCGGTGCTCCATCGGTGATGGCCTCCACTTCAGTATCACAGTCTAGCAAGGGTGTCGAAAGAAAGTGAGTACAGAGGTACTCAGCAAGTTCAAAAAGAGTAAAAGGTGTTCGATGCACTAACTACGACCGTTGATCAGGAAATTTCAGGTCAATGCATGTTTCGAAAACATTTCTTTAAAAGGTTGATTTTATTTTGAAAACTATGCCCGTCAGTCTTCACAGGTTGAACAGAACTTCACGGAGTTCCTTTCCTGCCGCGTTCGTAGTTCCCTTCCTGGAACAAGGAGTGACAGGCACAATTTGATACTCTCCGCAGAGGTGCGTTACTTTTCCCATAAGAGACCTCATCCTTTTTGCCAACCGCAGGGACTTGCCCCCGTTCACACTTCCTTGGTGTGAGGCCAGGAAATAAGATCCAAGCCCACACCGCCTTCTCCGCGACCCCGCAAACCCACCCTTTGGTCCATCCGTACACCCCTGGTAGACATCTCCCGATCATACTGCTTTACCCATGGTGTACTATGGACAATCCTTCATAGACGGTAGAGCCTCTCATCCACACGGATGGGGATTTTAAAGGATTTCCCAACCTACGGCAGTGTTCTCCCAACACCCCGCCAGCCACTATCAAGTCCGTTGGCGTGCAGGAGGGAAAAGACACAGCTGGCTTCCCCAGAGCCATTATAGATCTTATGGTCAACGCGATATGTACGGCGCTAGAATCACTGGACATCATTGGTACTTAATCCTAGGTTAATAAAACCCATGCAATGGAACCTCCACCATGTCACTAGTAGGAAAAGCCTCATCAGTGGCGCACCAAAAAATGATTCTGTGGCGCATGGGCGGTGCGCCACAGAATTCTCGCCCCAAAAATAAGGTTTTTGTGGCGCACCGGCCCATGCGCCACAGAAAGTCTTATTTCTGTGGCGCACCGGTGGTGGTGCGCCACAGAAACTTATTTCTGTGGCGCACCGACGGCGGTGCGCCACAGAATTTTTTTTTTGAAATTCAAAAAAAAATGGCGGCCAGATCTAGATCTAGATCTGGGGCCGCCGATTTTTTTAATTTTTTTTTTTGATATTTCGCTGGAAGGTAGCCGGAGGTGGGTGGTTGGGTGGGTAAAGGAGGAGGACGGCCGGAGGAGGAGTAGGAGGTGGTAGTGGTGGTGGTGGTGGTGGAGGAGGAGGTGGTGGAGGTGGTGGTGGTGGAGGTGGTGGAGGTGGTGGAGGTGGAGGAGGTGGTGGAGGAAGAGGAGGTGGTGGTGGTGGTCACCGGAGGAGGAGGAGAAGGTGGTCGTCGCCGGAGTAGGTCGCCGGAGTCGGAGGAGGAGGAGGTCGGCCGGAGGAGGAGGTCGCCGGAGTAGGAGGCCGGCCCCGGAGGAGGTGGTGGTGGTGGTGGAGGAGGCCGGCCGGAGGAGGTGGTGGTGGTGGAGGAGGAGGCCGGAGGAGGTGGTGGTGGTGGTGGTGGTGGAGGAGGCCGGCCGGAGGAGGTGGTGGTGGTGGTGGTGGTGGAGGAGGAGGAGGAGGAGGAGGAGGAGGAGGAGGAGGAGAAGTGGAGGAGAAGTCCAAGGAAGAGAAGTGAGGAGAAGTGGAGGAGTAGTGAGGAGAAGTGGAGGAGGGCGGCAGAAATTTCAAATTTCGAACGTTAATTCTGTGGCGCATGGGCACTTGGTGCGCCACAGATTTTTTTTTTCCTTTTTTGTATTTTGCAGCAAAAAATCTTTAACTACCCGTAACTTTTTACTCTTTTCGAATTTGGAGATTCTAAAAATTGTCCAACCGGGCAAGCCCGGGTGAATTCGGATGTAGAATTTCCTTTGGAACATTTTGATATATTATGCGTTTTTTTTCGAGTTCGTATGCAACCAGAAATCCAGTTTGATGATTTTGCAACGCAAATTTGCAAAAAAAGTTGAAATTCATGTTTGTTAATTTTTAGTGGTGCTAGATGACATAGTACATGGGCATCTCGAAGGATTTTATTTTTTGTAATTTCTATCTATTTCTTTTATTTTTTACAGAGGTCAAAAAGGCGATCCACGGGGGGGGGGGGGGTGGAGTTGCGTGGGGAGCAAAAAAGTCTTCTGTGGCGCATGAGAAGCTCATGTGCGCCACAAAAATGTGTAGTTTCTGTGGCGCACCATCCCACATGCGCCATAGAATGACTTAATTTTGTGGCGCACTGGTTCTATGCGCCACAAAATGTCTTATTTCTGTGACGCACATGGTACCGTGCGCCACAAAAATAGCGAAACCAATGATTGGGTGTGGTCCCAACCTTATTTCTGTGGCGCATTAGCTTGTGGTGCGCCACAAAAATAAGCTATTTTTGTGGCGCACCAGGTCTGGTGCGCCACAGAAACAATTTATGTGGCGCATATTTGGCTAGTGCGCCACAGAAATAAGATCCGCCTATAAGGCTTTTCCTACTAGTGTGTCAACACATACCATGGTTCCATTGCCAGCCACATAGTCATATTCATAATTGGAAAAGTAACTTTTTCTTTTTCAATGCAGGAATGGTAAGTATATAGCTTTGCGGTAAATTGATAGAAAATACTTAAGATGACATGAGCAAGGGTGAACTTGCCTGTGGACTGCGAGATAGTGCAGTTCAATGTAGTGGATGGAACCTGGATCTCGGGTTCTGTAAAGAAGCATCATTGTCCGGTAAGGACAATGTTATAAAATCCAAATAACGCATGCATGGATGTATTATTTTATGTTGAAACCCTTACCCATTATTTTATTAAGATTTAGGGTTGAATTAAGGTTTGTGCCTTTGGCAGTAATTTGTAATTACTTTTAATTGTAGAAACACTTTCATTTCATAAAGAAAGAATTTTTCAAAGTAATACAATTTTACTTTTGGAAAATATTTATTTCAAAAATAATTTGAAATAATAGAGGTTTCTCTATATTTTTGAAATAAGAAGAATAGAATATTTTCCTTTGGAAAATATTTTTATTAAAAGAAATGTCTTGGAATAATAGAATTTCTTTTTGTAAATATTTGAAAACAAATATTTGAACTCATTTGAAATTTTCCTTGATTTTCAAATACAAGGAAAATTACATTTGAAAATTTCAAGTTTAAATTTAAATTCAAAAATTCAAAAAATTAAATTTGTTTTCTAAATTTCATTTCTTATTTTATTCTTGTTAAGAATAAATTTTTATTTACTAATCCATCTTTTATTGAATTTTTAAAGATATATATTATTATTTAAAATCTGATTAAAGTCTAGGGTTATTTTAAATAAAAATGACCAAAATAACCCCCTGGCCCAATTGGGCCAGCCCTTTTTCTTGGCCCATTTGGACAGCCCGTTAAGGCCTGTCCAAATCGGTTCGGTGGGAACCGATTCGGCCCACCTCTCTCACTCGCTCGCTCACCTCTCTCGCTCGAACCCTAGCTCTCTCTAGCGATTCACTTGGCGACCGCGTCGCCGCCATGGCCGCCGCCTCGCTCCGGCCAAGTCCGGCCGCCCCTGACCTCGCCGCCGACACCGCCTGAACCGCCGTGCGACGATCTATCGATCTTTCCGCGCGATTTCGTCGATTCCTTCCTCCTCCTCCAGATCGCCTCCCGGCCAGATGCTGCTGCTTATTATGCATCCTACGCCTCCTCCTCCAGATCGTCCTCCGTGCGACGATCTATCGTGGTCTCCAGCGAGCTGTGGTCCTCGTCGTCGACGCTAGCGTGCTCCTGGGACTGTCCTGGCGCGGGTGTTGTGCTAGTAGCGCCTGTGCCGTCGTCCCCGGGGTGCTGTGATGTTCGAGGTGCTCGTCGGCGTAACGCTGGCGTCCTCCCTGGCTTTGCAGTACGTTACGGCCGCGCGGGCACTGCCTCGCCATGCCGTAGCTTCTGCTTCCAGGCGCGGGTAAGCTTCACCTCTGCTCCTCCTCCTCATCACCATGTCTGTGCGCCCCCCATGCTACTGTGCTTCTTCCTCCTCTGTCTTCCAGGCATCCTGATGATCCCATGATCATACAGGGCCTTGATGTTGTTGCTTATTATGCATCCTACGCCTCCTCTCTGCAAGCCCTGGCCAATTCACCAAGCTCTGGTTACTGACCAAGTGTGTACTGCTTGCTGTGTATGGCCATTGTTGCCCTCTCACTGCTTCTGCCATGCTATGCCTTGCTATGCCGTGCTCAAAATGCTATACCATGCTACCTAGGCTTACTGGTATGCCTTGCTTGCTTGGCTAGGTATATTGCTATGCATTACTGAGACACTTGTGATGCCTGTGAGGTGCTTCTGTGCCTTCTGTATGATCCAATGATCTAATGTACGAACAAATCCTAGTGGCTAGACTCTCAGTGTTGCTTGACTTGATTTAATTGATCCATTTGATCAATTGAATGTAGGTGACTGGTTACTGTTGGATTCCTTTGCTAAATGGATGGTTTGCTTGCTGATGCTGCTACTCAAGCATGCTTATGCTACTGTGTGTGTGTGCTGTTGTCATCCATAGCTCCCTGGACTTGATCCAGTAGCTAGGATGCAATGGTACCTGCTTATGTTGCCTTTCAGTGATGCTACTATATGCTTGTGCATGGATTAGTTGTGTATTCCTGCCTGGATGAATTATTTATTACTGAACTGCTTATGCAGTGTTGATTAAATGACTTGCTAAGTATGATTTGATATTCCCATGATTAATTTGGAAATAAATAGAATCTGAATCCATTACTGGATAGTGATGATTTAATGTTTGGCTTTACTTTCGATGGTTCTGTGTTTGTTGTGACCTCAGTAGCCCTTCTACTAACTGGTTGCTCACACAATTGGATGGATTTGTTGGCTACTCATCTTTGCTTGCATAGTTGGGAATCATAATTAATATGAATGCCATTATGCTTGCCTGTGAAGAAATCTAGGGTTTTCCTGATGATTATTTGCTTGGGATCTCACTGTGTAGTCCTTGGTAGCTACTATTCCTAGTAATCCATCTACTGGTGTTGTCTGTGCATGTGTTTACTTGTATGCACATCTGTGCATGTATTCTAGCTTATGTGCACAAGATCTGTAACTAGATGGCTCTAGTTTTAGTGGTTTTCCTATTCTGCCAGTGATCCTTGGTGAAAACCAAGTGATGATCACCCTTGAGCATCTGCTCATACCCAATGACCTTTGTGATGCATGAATAATGGATTGGATCCACTGGATCCAGTCCAGGAACTTGGTATACCTTGTTCCAGCTCCTAGAAATAAATATTATGTTGATGCAGACTTCTGGTTTGTTTGTTCACAGCCCTTCACCCCAGCTCTTGGTTCATCTCCTCCTTAGGTCACCATGATTATCTGGTTGATTAATTGGTAGTTTTGGATGGATGATTGGTTCTGTGAGGTTTGTGCTGTTCTTGAGAAAGAACAGGATGAACTCTATCCTATCTTTCTCTCTGGTTTCCTGGTGAATGTTTATCTGGTCGACTGTGCTTTGTTCCTAGGGTTTGTGCACCATTTATACCCTGGCTACTTCTCCTATGGCCATGCCACACAAGCCTGGCTTGGCTTGATGACTAAGCCATGCATTGCCTTGCTGTTGCTTGCACAACAACACATGAGCAGTGTGCTCATATGCTGAAACTTGAGCCCCTGAGTGTGCTCAGGTTTGGTCTGCTCCATCTTATCCTTGTGTTGTCCATGGTTTTGGACAAGCACAAGTGTACATGACACTTGGTTTCTGTCAAAACTGAATATGTGCTGATTACTTAACCCCTGGCTAGTATTGTTGTTTTGTTTTGCAGGTGTTGAAGGTGAATATGACTACAGAAGCATTTCTTCCAAGTCATTAGTCTAGGATTTTAGTTTAGAATCAAATGATGTAATCTTCTTTTTATTTTTATTTATTATCCATTAAATTCTTGTATCAAGAATATTGTAAAGACAATGTATGTGTGTATATCAATAAAGCTCAAGGTTACTCTATGAGCTCATTAATACTTGTAATAATTCTATTTCCAAATATTTGTTGTATTCATAAATCAATTTGAAATTCAAAGTCATTTGACTTTACGTGTTGGTTTTAAATTATGAATTCATATTCCATATTTACTTTTGCTTATTGTTTAATCTTAAATTATCAATTCAATATTACTTGTCAAATGAAATCAAATCCCAAAATCAATAAAATACAAAAGAGTTCATGTCAAAATTCATAACTCATCTTGCCTAACCCTAATTGCAATTGAGAGAGAACCTCGATCCCTCTTAGGTTTAGTTGCAATAAGGCGCGATAATTTCCCCCGTTTTGCGATGAAATGCACATCCCATTCCTAAATCTACCCTTCGTTGTTCCTATGTTCTGGGTTATTACACCCTCATCGCCGCCATGTCGCCGAAGAAAAAGGCTCCGGCGAAGGCAGCGAAGGCGCCGACGAAGGCGCCGCCGAAGCCGCACACCGTGACGCTGAAGGAGAAGCCGGCGAACATGTCGCAGGAGGAGTGGGAGGAGGAGAAATGCCGCTGCTCCTTTGCGACGGCCGACCGCAAGAGGCGCTGCGTCGCCGCTCTCGATGCAGTGAAAGCGGTGGCTGCTGCGGAAGCGTGCCTCAGCTTGGGCGGCGGCCAGCCCGAATGGAGCCAACAGCTTGCCTGCCGCAACATCTCGAGCTCACCATCGTCGCCTGGGTACTACGCGGGGTACTACGCGGAGGTGTCGTCTCTCTCGCAGATGCGGCGCAGATGGACAGTCGCGCCTGCAACTCCCCCGAGTACGCAGAAAATGACATGACCTTCGACCCCAACGCGCCGTTCTCGCCGGATTCGATGCCGAGGGGTAGCAGCGCATTTCGCTTCCCGGTCGACCTGAACTCGTCTCCTGACTTGCGCCGCACCGATGGCCACGTGATAGACGGCACCGACCCCTCCCCGCTACCTCTTCCCAGACGAGGGCAGGAGCACCCACCAGGTGTTCGACAGCACGTCCGGCGTGTCCATGGGCGATGATGAGGTGAGTTTCCTTACTTTTTATGTGTTATGTGCATCGTAGGCACCGGCGACGACTGAAAGTAGGTAACTTGTTGCGTAAATTGTCGCCGAGGACGAGATCCTCACCGGCTTCATACGCGGCCAAGCCTACGAACCCCCCGTCAACGAGTATGAAGAAGAGGCCGAGGAGGACAAAGGTGAGGGGGAGGCCCAGGAGGAGCTAATCGCCGCCGACACCGGCGTGACCACGATGAGGACGACGCCACGCAGACGTTCCGGCGGCACTCGTGGTCCGAGGTGGAGGTCTTTGGAGGATGAATGTCTCATCGAGGCGTGGAAGCAAGTGAGCTTTTACCCCATCACCGGCGCCAACCATGGTGACCACGCCACCATCAACATGAACCGGAACGAGGGTGCGCTCTCCCACCGTTGGAACATCATCAAGGCGGCACGTAGCAAGTTCCATGGGCTACTATGAGAAGATTAAGAACCGGAAGGAGAGCGGCAAGACGATGGTGGATTGGGTATGATCTACGCCCATTTTGGTGATGTCTATTTCATAATGGATTATAGTGTATCTATTTGATGATCCATCTTGTTCTATATTTTGTTATTGCATCATGTATTGTTAGATGCTCAACGCCCTCGAGATGTACAAGTACAAAAACGAGGACAAAGACTTCCCCTTCATGCATTGCTTCAACAAGCTAGAAGGTTGCAAGAAATGGGACGACCTCTGCCACACTCTAAACAAGGACATGGTAGAAGGGTCGTTTGATCCAGCCGGCGCCTCCACCGGGCGTCCCATTGGCAACAAGAAGGCCAAGGCCGAGAGGAATGCGGTGCCGGCATTGGCCGCCATGGACCCCTTCCTCGAGAAGATGATAACCTCATTCTCAATGGAGAACAAGGAAGCGACGGATAGGGCCGCTGTCGTGTGGAAGGAAATCCTCGACAAGCAAGACATGAAGATCGAGTTGGAGAGGGAGAAGGTGGAGGCGGCGAAGATTGAAGCTCACACCGCTGCCATGAAGTCTACCAACGAAGCGACACAACTTTCGTTGGCCAAGATGTCTCAAGAATCCAAGATTTCGATGGCCGACATATGGAGAAGATGGACCCGTTGGCGCGGGCGTGGCACGAGATGTACCGCGAGCGCATCGGCCAAGAGGTGCTGGCGGCGCGAGATGCGTTGGCGTCTCCCCCGACACCCTCCACGTTCATGTCTCCGCCGGCACTGTCGACGTTCATACCTTCCCCGGCGACCGTGGATCCTGTTGCAGCGACGGAGCTACCGTCGGGGCTCGCCGACAATGAGGAAGTTGTCGAGGTTGAGCCGCCCATGACCCCGTTCATCTGATCAGTTGGCTTGAAAGCCGAAGTTGTTTTTGCAGCCGGAGACGGCGATTCGGTGGCCGTATGTTGGCCCAAACTTCATATTTAAAAACCTATTCGAATTTGGTGGCCGTGTGTTGGCTCAAACTTTAAATTCGAAAACTTATTCGAATTTCTCTGCTTTTGTTTGACTTTTTATTCAAATCATGTATCGGGGCTGTCGTATGGAGCGCGCTGGTGTGGGAGTAGTTACCCCAAATGAAGGATGCTGTGCTGGCGACTATTTGAGACGCGCCGGTGTATAACATCTATAGAAAAAAAATCCTGTATATACTAGAATCCTACAAATTTACTTTGAAAAACCTATGAATATGAGCCAAAGCCCTTAGTTGACTTTGGAACACATTGGCATGATTCATTTCCTGCGCTGGTTTCAAGACCCAATGACTCCAAGTGCAATTTTAGACTAAGAAGTCTAAAATTTTAGACTAGCTAAATAGCTATGATTTTGAGTGCTCAATTTTTCTCTTGCAGCGCAAAAAGATGACAAGTTTTCGTGTTTTCACAAAGATGACACAAACGGGCATGTGCCCTGTATGAAATACTCGTGCTAGGAAAGAATCCAATGCAGCACAACAGTCCGCCTCAAAAGCACCGAAAAGTTGCGAGATTCCTACTCGCGCGGGCGGGCGGGCTCGGTCCACCACGCCTCCAAACCCCACGTACTCTCGCTCCATGCACTCGGCCCACGCGCCCTAGCCCATCATACCCCCGTACGCACCGCACAACCCACTTTCTTCGCCCTGAGCTCCGGGGCCATCCGGACCGTCCATCACGCTCTACAGCGGCTCATCGCCGTCCGATCGCTCCTGCGTTGCAGCAGCTTTTTTCCCCACTGTTTTCTCGCCAACACACTATACCTACACGGTTCACTTCACACCACGCCTCCGCCCACCGCCCGCTTCCCCTTGCTTCTCCCCCCCACCTGCAACAATGGCGTTCTCCGGTGAGGCGGCGGCGGCGCCATAGGCGTCCACGGCGGAGGTTCCCGTGCCGGTACGTACCTACCTGCCTCTGCTACTTCTCACACCCCGAATCTCCCCAGCTTAATCCCTTACATTAGGCTTCTTCTCCACTTCAATTTTGCAGACGAGAGGAGCGCCGCATTCGAATCCTGGAGCTCGTATTCTGCAGATTTGAGTGAATCCCGTCTCTACTAGCTCGTCCTCTTCCTCGGAATCGCGCTCTCCCCGTAATCTTGCGGGGGCACCCCATCTCTCGTTCTTCCGAGCCCCCCAAAGGCAAAGCCCTCCCTTTTCTTGCTGCCTTGCCATCCGGGATCCAACTCGCAGCAGCAATGCGGCCTCTCCTGCTGCTGCTGCTTCTCCTCGCCCACCTCGTCTTCCCGGCGGCGGCCAAGAACGGCGGCACGGCCTCAGTGGCGGCGCTGAACGACGACGTGCTAGGCCTAATCGTCTTCAAGGCGGACGTGGTGGACCCGGAGGGCCGGCTCGCGACGTGGAGCGAGGACGACGAGCGGGCCTGCGCGTGGGCGGGCGTCACCTGCGACCCCCGCACCGGCCGCGTCTCCGACCTGAACCTCGCCGGCTTCGGCCTCTCCGGCAGGCTCGGCCGCGGCCTTCTCCGCCTCGAGTCGCTCCAGTCGCTCTCCCTCGCCGCCAACAACTTCTCCGGCGACGTCCCCGCCGACCTCGCGCGCCTCCCGGGCCTGCAGCAGCTCGACCTCGCCCGCAACGCCTTCTCCGGCGCCATCCCGGAAGGGTTCTTCGCCGAGTGCCACGCCCTCCGCGACGTCTCCCTCGCCCACAACGCCTTCTCCGGGGACGTCCCGGACGTGGGCGCCTGCGGCACGCTCGCGTCCCTCAACCTCTCCTCCAACCGCCTCACCGGCGCGCTGCCCAGCGACATCTGGTCCCTCAACGCGCTGCGGACGCTCGACCTCTCCAGCAACGCCATCACCGGCGAGCTGCCTGTCGGCGTCAGCAAGATGTTCAACCTGCGGGAGCTCAACCTGCGAAGCAACGGCCTCACCGGCACCCTCCCGGATGACATCGGGGACTGCCCGCTGCTCAGGTCAGTGGACCTGGGGTCCAACTCGCTGTCCGGCGACTTGCCGGAGTCCCTGCGCAGGCTCTCCACTTGCGCAAACCTTGAGCTGAGCTCAAATGCGCTCACCGGGAATGTTCCAACCTGGGTTGGAGAAATGGCGAGCTTGGAGGTACTGGATTTGTCGGGGAACAAGTTCTCCGGGGAGATCCCGGGCTCTATTGGTGGGCTCATGTCGTTGAGGGAGCTGAGGCTGTCTGGAAACGGATTCACTGGTGGCTTGCCCGTGCCAGTTGGTGGATGTAGAAGCCTGGTGCACGTCGACGTCAGCTGGAATTCCCTCACGGGCAGCCTGCCGTCCTGGGTCTTCGCATCCGGCGTGCAATGGGTGTCGGTGTCCGACAACACATTCAGCGGTGAGCTAGCGGTGCCTGTGAATGCATCTTCTGTGATCCAAGGCGTGGACCTGTCAAGCAATTCGTTTTCAGGACACATCCCTTCGGAAATCTCAAAACTGCTGACCTTGCAGTCGTTGAACATGTCTTGCAACTCACTGTCTGGCAGTGTTCCAGCCAGCATTGTGGAGATGAAGTCACTGGAGGTGCTTGATTTGAGTGCCAATAAGCTTACTGGGAGTATTCCGTCCACCGTTGGAGGGAAGTCGTTGAAAGTGCTGAGGCTTGGGAAGAACTCTCTCACTGGTGAAATCCCAGCCCAGATTGGAGATTGCTCAGCCCTCACATCACTGTAAGTTTAAGCACTTCTTTCTGGCTCGATTCAGTTGTCCAGGCCAATATCTGGAGCTGTTCATGTAATTTTGTCTTTTATTTTCTAACTCTCTATGGCACCTTTTACCTTGCAGGGATCTATCACATAACAGTCTAACTGGAGATATTCCAGCAACATTAGCCAATCTCACCAACCTTCAGACCGCTGATTTTTCTAGGAACAAACTCACTGGTGGTCTGCCAAAGCAACTCTCCAACCTTGCCCATCTCATCGGCTTCAATGTTTCACATAACCAGCTCTCTGGGGATCTGCCTCCTGGTAGTTTTTTTGACACTATCTCCTTCTCATCAGTGTCTGACAATCCTGGCCTTTGCGGTGCAAAGCTCAACTCTTCTTGTCCTGGCGTGTTACCAAAACCAATTGTATTGAATCCTGAAACTTCTTCCGATGATCCGCTCGGACAGAAAGAGCCTGTTCCTGGGGGGCTCCATCACAAGAAAACCATACTGAGCATATCAGCCCTTGTTGCAATTGGTGCTGCTGTTCTCATTGCTGTTGGCATCATAACCATTACTGTCCTTAACCTTCAAGTTCGTGCACCGGCTTCTCATTCTGCTGCCGAGCTAGAACTCTCAGATGGATATCTTAGCCAGTCACCCACAACTGATGTGAAATCAGGCAAGCTTGTAATGTTTGGAGGAGGTAATCCAGAATTCAGCGCAAGTACCCATGCTCTCCTGAACAAGGACTGTGAGCTTGGCCGTGGTGGTTTTGGCACCGTCTACAAGACCACTCTCCGAGATGGCCAGCCTGTTGCCATCAAGAAACTGACTGTGTCAAGCTTGGTGAAATCTCAAGATGAATTTGAGAGAGAAGTCAAGATGCTGGGCAAGCTACGCCACCGTAACCTTGTTGCCCTCAAGGGCTATTACTGGACACCATCTCTTCAGCTTCTTATCTATGAGTTTGTCTCTGGTGGTAACTTGCATAAACAACTGCATGAGCCATCTTCTGTAAACTATCTCTCATGGAAGGAAAGATTTGATATCGTTCTTGGTATAGCAAGAAGCCTGGCTCACCTCCACCGTCATGACGTTATCCACTACAATCTGAAGTCAAGCAACATTATGATCGATGGATCAGGCGAGGCCAAGGTTGGGGACTACGGATTGGCAAAGCTACTGCCTATGTTGGATCGGTATGTTCTGAGCAGCAAGGTACAGAGTGCACTTGGTTACATGGCACCAGAGTTCACATGCAGAACTGTGAAGATAACTGAGAAATGTGATGTGTATGGATTTGGGATTCTTGTCCTCGAGGTCATGTCAGGCAGGCCACCAGTGGAGTACATGGAAGATGATGTTATTGTGCTGTGTGATGTGGTGAGGGCTGCTTTGGATGAAGGCAAGGTGGAAGAGTGCGTCGATGAGAGGCTCTGTGGAAAATTCCCTCTGGAGGAGGCTGTTCCTATCATGAAGCTTGGCTTGGTCTGTACCTCCCAGGTTCCTTCCAATAGGCCAGACATGAGTGAGGTGGTGAACATATTGGAGTTGATCAGATGCCCTCAGGACAGCCCAGAAGAAGAATTAGGTTAAGCTCTATCTGCTCTCGTCCCCCTTTTGTCAGTTGTTCCATTTTGGAATCCTTTCTTTGCTTGGCAACGTTTAAATGATGAAAGAAGAGGAAATTCTATCTAGTGTGCTTTAGGTAGTAGGAGCAGAGTGCAAGGCGCCATCCTAGTCTTTTGATAGTCAAGGAATTATGTAATATGCATGCAGTGGCTTCATGGCCTATGGCTGTTGATGTGTTTGACTCTGATCCTCATCAGTGTGATGTCTGTTGTGGATCCTCTCACATCAATTATGTAAGCACAAGACTTGTTTAGAAAAAACCAGTGCTGTGCTGGCTCATATTTGTCTGGGGGCTACTCTTTGAATTGTCTGTCCAGTTATGTACTACTAGTGTGATCATGTAATGCTCTACTTGTGTGTCCCTTTGGTGTGTGCCATTCTAACTACCTATGGCCATCCCGCTGATCTGGTCCTGCCATTTCTAGCTACAGCTGTAATTTAGAACCGATATGCAATTGAGTGGTGATAAAAAAATTATGTACATTTTCATTGTTTTCTGTGAAATACAAACCATTTTAGTAAAGCCTTCTCTGAGAAACTCCCTTTTCTCTTTCAAGAGGAAAGAAAATGATTTTTTTCATGTGTGTCGTCAATTTCTTGCCCAGTAGCATCTGTCATCTGTTTCAAAAACACCATGCTTATTTCTTTTGTGTCTTGGTTAGTTTTTAAAATGTTTGCTATCGTACTTGAACCACTTGACAAGTACACTCTACATGTCAAGTGATCCGTCAGAATGTCTGATGTTTTGTCTGTTCATCTAACACGACTCCGATTGGAATTATATAGAGAGATCAGAACATGTTGATATGGATTGACCACAACTGTAGTGCATAATAAAAGTTGTTTATCTGTCGCCTTCCTCATGTACTTGTTCTTCCACCCCTCATGCTGCTGCAACTGCAAGAGAATCTTTGCTCTTTTTATTTCCAACCGAAGAAGGATGGAGACACCCTGTACTCTGTCTCGAGTTAACTAATCGAGATACCAGTTGATAATTTACTCCGTGGATACCGAATGGCTGTTTAGATTATGATAAGGGCAGAGCGGCACTTCAGAATATGATGTTTCAGTCGGGTCATCCTAGCCAGCTAGCTCTCCATTTTCCTTGTTGCTGCTTTGCTCTCATCCGGTACAGAGAGGTAGCACATAATGCGCAAACAAACGACGAGGATAGGACGAAAACATACATCACCATGACTGTTGGCACCACATCTGGAGGTCTAGCAACCAGCATAACCTTCCCATCTGTCGGTCCCTTCAAAGTTCAAAATACATGCAAGCCCTGATCCTATCACCCAACCATAGGAAAGTTTTGTAATCAAGCTCTTAGTTTATATTGCCCTTCTGACCATCAAATCAAGAGCCCGATCTATCAATCTATGCCGATGCAAACTCTGCAGAACTTGGCCGACTCCCTGTCGTGAAGTTGCTGAGCATCTCCACCGACGGCCCCCAAATAAACGCGGGCAGGGGCGTCGGCGCTGCCGTATGGGGGTCGTCGGCAGAGCATCCTCTATTTAGGGATGTTGCTCCATATTGGCGCCCCCATACGCCAGCCCCGATAGAATTTGAATGTTGGAATGACATTTATAACGAAATTCATACGAAATTTATATAAAAGTAACTCAAATTTAAACCTAAATAAAACATAAACTTAACCCTAATCTACTGGCTGTCGGTTGGGGCGCGCGACGGGCCTGCCTCGTCGTTGTTCTTCGCCTTTGCCGCCTGCGTCCGTGCCCGCTTCTCGGCCCTTACTTCGTGCACCTGGCGGTGGACCATGGCGGCCGGCGTCGCAGGAGCTTGCCGGCGGCGCTGTCCCCGCGCTGCCGGCCTTTGCCGAGAAGCCTCGTTCTCGGCGCGCCTCGCTTGCTCGCGGGCGAACGCTTCGTAGTGGCGATGTCGCTCCGCCTTCATGAGGAGGCGTCCCGCCTCCTCCGTGGCTGCTCGTTAGCGCGAGATCTCGAGGGCGTGCTCGAGGTTCGCGTCGTTGATGAACTCCCGCTGCTCCTTCTTCAACCTCCGAAAGCGCTGCACGTTCAACGACGCCAGGATCGCCGCCTGCTCCGGGCCGGCGGAGGCCTGTGGCTGCTTGCCCCACTGCGCCGCCTCCCCCGCCACCTCAGCTTCCGCGTCTGCAACGTAGGCCTCGTGCCACACCGCGAACCGTGGTTCCACTGCGTCGTCAGAGTTGTAGTCTGCGTCAGGTTGCGGCTGCGGTGGTAGTGCAGGCGCCGCACGAAGCGCGCGGCCGTTGAGGCCAAACATGGAGTACGTCGTCTTAAGACGGCACGACATTTTTGATGTGAAGAGGAGAGACTGGCGTGGCGGTGGTGGTGGAGATGAGATGATAGCACCGCGGCGGTGGATTTTTTTTTTTGATAAAGGATGCTTTATTACTTTTAGAAAGCAATTACATCCAGCCTCTGCATAACCAGGATGCACACAGCCGTTTATGATAGTCAAGTCTAGAATAAAAGATGCCAAACTAGAAACTAGGCGAAATACATATCGGAACGATGAAACGTAAAACGCCTATGATGGGGATGGGGCTTCAATCCGTAGACTATGCTGCCACCCATGTAGGGAAAAAGTATCCCTCGCCGTAGCCTCCAATCGTGTACAGACCTCCGTAAATAGGTCTCGGTTCTCCATACACTGAAGAGGTAATCACGAACGAAGAATCCCCGTACATCTGTAGATAACCTGCAGCAAAGAGGAGTTAATGTCATTAAAAATCTTGTCATTTCTACTCAGCCAAAGCGCCCGGATAACTGCTAGCGCCCCCACCCTAAGAAGCAACTTGAACCTTGAATCTATACCATGAAGCCAATTACCAAAGACATTGGCCACGCTAGTGGGAGGATACAAGGTAGACGCTACTTGGATGACGGACCAAATAGATCCCGCAACCGGCACCTGGAAGAAGAGGTGTTTAATAGTTTCATCATGATGACAAAAAACACATCTAGAGCTTCCTTGCCAATTCCGCTTAACAAGATTATCTTTGGTGAGGATGACTCCTCGACGAAGGTACCATCCAAAAATTTTGATTTTTAGTGGTATCTTCATCTTCCAAATTTTCTTATTATTATCAACTGGTAAATCAGAATGGATTATGGCATTGTATAAGGATTTCACCGAGAAAGAGCCATCTACATGTAGATTCCACCTAAATTCATCTGGTTCAGGTGATAGAATAACATCCCCCAACCTATGAATTAAAGCATTCCATGCCTCTAACCTTTGCCCAAGCAAAACGCGTCGAAACGTCACATTCGGTGGAGAGGTAGCCATCACTGTGGCAATGGTATCTCCCTTGCGACGAACGATACTATACAGCGCAGGATACTGTTCACTTAAGGGTGCATTGTCCAACCAAGCATCCTCCCAGAACCGTATCTGTGCTCCATTCTTAATTGAGAAAGTACCATGACGAAAAAAGTCATTATTTGACGCCATTAGACCAGCCCAGAAGTGTGAATCTCCAGGTTTCCAAACCACCTGAGATAACGTCTTGGAGCCTATATACTTTCTTCGGAGTATAGTTTGCCAAATCCCGTCCTCGGTAAGGAGCTTGGACGGTGGATGGTGTACGTACTAAATAGGGGTGCTAACTACCCGCATTTACGGCAGCATAGGCGAGTGGACGCCGCGTGGCCAATCGGTGCCCTCGTCGCCGCCTCGGTTTCCACGCGGGAGACCATTAAACGCCGACGACCAACCTTCCGGCGTCGCGGCCTCTCGCTGACAAGGCGCCCCCACCCGCGAAAACCGTCGTGCCGCGAGGCGCCGACGCGCCCGATTCGCGCCATACGCGAAGGGGCCGGCACGGGGATGCCGGCGATTCTATTAGGCTCGAAAACTAGCCGGCGGCTTTTGGGACGCACCAGTACGAGCCTAAAAACCACGCCGGCCCCAAAGCGCTATCGGGACCGCCGGTGGAGATGCTCTTATTGCCTGCAAACATTTTATACTTGCTTTAGGGATTGCTAGTTTTCCACGGTATTCCTGCCGGTGAAGATGCACAAGCATGGCCCAACTTAGCGGCGGTTGTTCTCCGACGGGCAATGGCAACAGCAAACAGGTGCTGGACAGCTCACTGAAGAGCAGCTTTGGCACCACGCCGTTGGCCATGTTCAAGCAGGTCTAGCTTTCTCTCCCCGGGTTCCCAACTCGAACTTTTGAAGCGAAAAAGACCACAATGTGGGCGGGAGAAGGAGAGGGGAAAAGAGGGAAGAGGCGAAAGCGAGCAACTGTGATAGGATAGTCCATCTGGTTGGTTGGTCCGACAAAGTGATGAGGAGAATCTTGTGGCATGGGGCTTTTTGGTTGCTCACTCGTATGATTGTTCAGGCGTCGGTGCTCACTTGGCTGCCTGTGCTGTGCAAGTGAACTTTTCATACTGCTAAAACGTGTCATTGTTAAGTTACGGTATTGCTGCTAAAACGGGGAAATCCACTTTGACTCATAGGAGCATATAAACTCGTTATGTGAATATACATTTTGAAATGTTAAAAAATTCTGAAATAAATTTTTTACATGTACATCTAAACATTTTATGTTTGTACACAAGTTTTCAGAACAAAATAATATTTTATGTGTCTCCTGTAAAAAAGACAAATTTTTATGCTCCAACACGACTACACATAGTACATTTTTTTGTCTTTTTTATACATGTCACATAAAATGTTGTTTTTCCACGAAAACTTGTATACGAACATAGAATGTCACGATGTACACCAGAAATTTTATATCAGAATTTTTTAACATTTTTAAAATTATTTTTTAATTATTTTGTATAATGGGAGCAAATGCTCCTATGAGCCAAAATGCTAAAACGTGCCATTGTTCATACTGAACCTATCATTTTTTTACAGCATTATCGATACAGAACTTAGAACATGCTCCATTATCTACAACAAAACGTTAACCATACATGTACCTTCCATGGAATAGTCTGCAGTTATATATCTACAGGTAGCCTCTGTCCATGTACTATATCATCATTGTTTTGTGTTGCTTATATTGTGCACAGTTTGACTAGGGTGGAGGAGGATGCTGGAATGGTCGATCTTGATAGCGTAGATTCAGTGAATCATTCACCGGCCGGAAGATACTCGTGTGATTTGCAGCTAGGTTGTCCTGCTGGCTGCTGCACTTGGCCCATAAACAAACGTGTTTAGGCAGCACATTGTCATTGTCGTTACCTCCCGATTCTTGGCTGCTCTTGCTTACCAGTAAGCCCAGCATGGGAAATTGGGAAGGGTAGCAGAGAACAACAAGAGGTGGGAAATCGCAGAGCAGAGACTGGGATTTGCACTTGGAGAGCCCGTGACCGTGAGTACTCTTGAGCGGAGGGTGGTGGTGGACCAAAGGGACCTGATCCAAGAGGACCATGATCGCAAAGTACTCAGCAACAGGAACAAAGGAAAGCAGGTCGGTTGGGTGCGCGCGCGCGGCCGGGTGCTTTTGAAAGTGGAGGAGGGTTCAGTGCGGCCGGCGGGGAGCCGGGGAGGGGGAGGCAAGCTGTTGCGGATGGGACGGTGGGGCGCGCTGCCTTTCCAAGGACACATACACTGCCACTTGTGTTGCCATGAAGCTTTGGCAAAGAAAAAGACTACGAGGAGCATGCACGCGCTACTGTGAATACCTGCTTCACGCTTGACAGGTCGAGGGATCGTCCCTCCCGCGCGGCTACTGTGTCTCGAGCAATGTTTTCAACCATTGGCGAGCGATGGGCAGTAGCTAGCAATGTTTCCTCTCTCCATCCACTTCGGGTTCTTATGTATGAGCAAAGTGAAAGCGGAGATCATGATTTTCACTCATGAATTGTGAAGGCGATGATGTGCATTTGACATGCTAGTACCCCGCCTCTGCTGTGTTCTCGCTCTAAGCTTAGCTGCGTCCACGGTGTCTTTCATTCTGCTTGGAGGGTAAAGTAACCGGTGACCGTGAAAGCGTAGATTTGCATCGTTGTTCATGCGGCCCGGGTTTGTACGTGAGTGTAACTGATTTTTTCTTTTCGGTTGCACACGGGTTGAGACAGAGGAAAAGAAATGAATTTTGCTCGACGATATATCATTAAAATAAAAAAATGGGGCATGTTGAGCGTCCCCCGGGGGATCAAATCCCGGATCACCCGGGTCGCCAGCCGTTCGTTGCCATGCATCCAAACCGTACATAGTGAGTCACTGCTCCCGCACCTTTAAAAAAAAGGAAAAAACATCCCACGAAGCCACGACTGAAGCACTCCTTTAAATGAATACTGCTCGACGATATATCATTACAATAAAAAATAGGGTTACAAATAGGTTATATGGGTGTAAGCGTACGTCACGGTGGGGTGTATATATATGTATGGAGAAACACCTTTATCGCTGTGAGGTTTGTATAGATGACTTATCTTTCAAAGACTACATGACAAAGGTAATCCCTAAAGAGCACTAAGCTCCCAAGGTTGGCGACGTACCTGTTAAATGTAGATGGGCTGCAGCCCAGTAAGGCAGCCCATATAGTCTACAATTCCTGAAATCTCAAGGCCCATCACGTTGGCAGCTTGGGACAGCCTTGGGGGACAAAAGTTTAGTCCCACATTGCTAGTTGGGAGAGAGTTGGAGTGGTATATAAGGGCTGCTGTTCTAGTCATTCCAAGTGAGTGAGAATAGAAGAAGCCCTCGCGCACTCCTCCTCCTCCGCCCGCCCGTCTCGGCTCGGCACGTCACGACACGTCACGCACGCACGTCGCGTTTCGTGACTCGAGTTCGAGTTCGAGACACACTCAAGGAAGCCTAAATTTTTGCTTGGTGCACCAAGCCGTGTTGGGTACGTGTCGACCTCGCATGTGCATGCTCGCCGCGTGTCCCTAGCTTCCTACGCGTGTCAACGCGGTCAGGGCGGCTCTCCTCCCAGGGTATACAAGGAGACCGATCAGATCTGGAGAAGAGTGCTCTTAGATCTCTCTCTCTCTCGCGAAGTTCCTTTTGCTGTGCTACTCTCTAGTCTTCCCCATCCCGGCGACTGCGTGCACGGCCGTCCGGGAGAGCAGGCCTCCGAAACCCCGTCCGTTGAGATCCTGCACCGGGAGGCGGGCGATAAGGTTTTTGGGGAGCGTCTCGGCGCGGCCGCTCGCTGCTTGTTCGTCTTCTTCATCGACGGTTCGGCTGCTTCATCGACAGATCCGACTACACCATGGGCGACATCAACAACTCCCATGGTGGTGGTGCTTCGTCTGCTGTCGGTGCGACCTTCCCGGTCGCGATGTACGTGCTTTTACTCTCCTACCTTGCACTTCTACTTATTCCATGTTCAGATCCGATGCATGTGCTTAGTCCGATGTGTATGGTTAAGTATGCTTGTGCATCCGTAATCTTGCTTTCGGTAATTAAACTCACATGGAAATTGCCTAATAATCCAACAATCCAAAAACCTTATATGCATAGGCAATTTTCACCGTCCGGTTTCTTCTGCTGCGCTCAAACCGAGCCCTTTTACGGGTTCTCATTTCAAGAGATGGCGAGTAAAACCCTCTTGTGGCTCACTTCTATGGGTGTGCACCGAGTTGCGGAAGGTATTCCCGGAGGTCCGCTTACTCCCGAAGAGGATAAAGCGTTCGGGGATGCCACCGTAATCTTTGTGGGTGCCGTCCTAAGTGTGCTTGGAGACAAGTTGGTTGATGCTTATCTCGCACATTCGAAATGGGAAGGAACTGTGGGATGCACTCGGACGCTAAGTTTGGTGCTCGCCGATGCCGGAGGTGAACTGTATGCTATGGAGCAGTTCAATGACTACGGAATGGTTGAGAACCGATGCTGTAGTAGAACGAGCTCATGAGATACGGATCATGGCAAAGGAACTCGAGCTCCTCAAGTGTGTGCTACGGGACAAGTTTGTCGCGGGATGCATTGTCGCTAAGCTTCCCCCTTCATGGAGGAACTTTGCCACTTCTCTCAAACATCGAGAGGCATGAGTTTTCTCGTTGAGAATATCATGGGCTCTCCGGATGTCGAGGAGAAGGCGAGGGCAAAAGACAAACACACTCGGAGGAACCGAGGGACGTTCTGCTGCCAATATGGTACGAGAAAAATGCCCACAAGTCCAAGGGAAAGAACAAGGGAGTCTCCCGGACTACCAACTTCAAGAAGAAGGGGAAAACGGAGAAGAAAGATCCTTGCTCGGGTGTGTGGCGAGACGGCCATTGGGCTAATCGTTGTCCACAACGCAAAGGAAAGAAATGTCGGGCTGGGACGGAACTCAAATTCTGTCGGCATGGTCATTGGCAACACGAGAGGAAGGAACTACAGGGTATGGTAATATGTTACCTACCGTTCTTTCGGTGTTTCAGCCCACGGAATGGTGGGTTGATACAGTGCTAATGTTCATGTGTGTGCTGACATCTCCATGTTTACCTCTTATCGGGCCCGAGGTTCCTCGGTAATGATGGGGAATGGGTTACATGCTACTCGTTCGTGGTGTTGGCACGGTAGATCCGAAGTTTACTTCGGAAAGATCGTGCAACCGAAGAACGTCGTTGCATGTCCCTTCTATCAAGAAGAATCTCGTTAGTGGCTCCCGTCTCATGAAAGATGGGTTTAAGTTGGTGTTTGAGTCCAATAAAGTTGTACTTGTCTAAGTATGGAACTTTTGTTGGAAAGGGATATGAATGTGAGGGAATGTTGCGTTTCTCTCTAGAAGACTTCGTGATAATGTTGTGAACCATGTAAGCACTAGTGTTAATGAAACTAATGTTTGGCATTCACGACTTTGTCATGTTAATTTCGGTTGTATGACGCGGCTTGCCGATATGAGTTTAATTCGAAATTCACCTTTGTCAAAGGCTCTAAGTGCCATGCTTGTGTGCAAGCAAAGCGAGTCTCGCAAGCCTCACAAGCCTGCGAAGGAAAGAAACTTGGCACCACTAGAGCTCATACATTCGGATCTATGTGAGATGAATGGTGAGTTGACAAAAGGTGGAAAGAAATTTTTCATGACCTTGATTGATGATTCCACTAGGTACCGTTATGTGTATCTCCTCAAAACTAAAGATGAGGCTCTTGATTTCTTTAAAATCTATAAGGTCTGAAGTTGAGAATCAACTTGAAAGAAAGATAAAAAGGGTTCGGTCCGATCGTGGTGGAGAGTACTTTTCTAATGAGTTCAATTTATTACGTGCGGAACATGGTATAATCCATGAGAGGACGCCTCCCAATTCCCCACAATCCAATGGGATTGCGGAAAGGAAAAACCGTACTCTAACAGATTTGGTTAACGCCATGTTAGATGTTTCGGGTTTATCCAAGGAATGGTGGGGGAGGCTATATTGACTTCGTGTCATGTCCTAAACCGTGTTCCAACCAAGAATAAAGAGATTACCCCTTATGAGAAATGGGAAAAGAAAAGACCAATACTCTCCTACCTACGAACTTGGGGCTGTTTGGCAAAAGTGAATTTGCCAATCACCAAAAAGCGAAAGCTTGGACCAAAAACCGTGGATTGTGTCTTTCTTGGCTATGCTGCCCATAGCATTGCTTATAGATTTCTTGTGGTGAAATCGGAGTGGACGACATGAATGTTGGCACCATCTTTGAATCAAGAGATGCTACATTCTTTGAGGATATATTTCCTATGAGAGATATGCATGGCATGTCTAGTTGGGAATCTGATCCAATACATGAAACTCCTATGGAGTCTGATGACGAATCCGATGATGAGAGTTCAGATTCGATGAAGATAACAATGAAGCTCCCACAAGGAGTAAGAGACAAAGGACTGCAAAGTCTTTTGGTAATGATTTCATTGTGTATCTTGTGGATGATACTCCCACTACCATTTCGAAGCTCTTGCATCTCCCGATGCGGACTCACTGGAAGGAAGCGGTTCAAAGCGAGATGGATTCCATCTTAGCTAATGGAACGTGGGAGTTATCGGAGCGTCCTTATGGGTGCAAACTCGTAGGATGTAAATGGGTATTTAAGAAGAAGCTTCGAGCTGATGGTACTATTGAGAAGTACAAGGCTCGGCTTGTAGCCAAAGGCTATACCCAAAAGGAAGGCGAAGATTTCTTTGATACCTACTCACCTGTGGCGAGATTGACCACCATTCGAGTACTACTCGTCATTGGCTGCCTCACACGGTCTTCTCGTTCATCAAATGGACGTTAAGACGGCTTTCCTAAATGGAGAGTTGGACGAGGAAATTTACATGGAACAGACTCGATGGTTTTGTACTACAAGGTCAAGAAAGAAAGGTGTGTAAATTAAAGAAATCGTTGTATGGTCTCAAACAAGCACCCAAACAATGGCATGAGAAGTTCGAAAGAACTTTGACATCTGTGGGCTTTGTTGTTAATGAAGCCGACAAATGTGTGTACTACCGCCATGGTGGGGGTGAGGGAGTTGTCCTATGCTTGTATGTGGATGACATACTAATTTTTGGGACAAGTCTCAAAGTGATTGAGGAAGTAAAAACCTTCTTATCTCAGTGTTTCGAGATGAAAGATCTTGGAGAAGCTGATGTTATATTGAACATCAAGTTATTGAGAGATGGGAATAATGGGATTACTCTTGTGCAATCTCATTATGTTGAGAAGGTGTTGAGCAGATTTGGTTATGCTGATTGCAAATCTTCTCTCACACCTTATGATCCTAGTGTCTTGCTTCGAAAGAATGAAAAGGAAACTAAAGATCAATTGAGATACTCTCAAATCATTGGTTCACTCATGTACTTAGCTTGCGCTACGAGGCCTGATATCTCGTTTGCTGTATGCAAACTTAGCCGGTTTGTGGCCAACCCGGGAGATGATCATTGGCATGCTCTTGAGAGAGTGATGCGCTATCTAAAGGGAACCATGAGTTATGGAATTCATTATACCGGGTATCCAAGAGGACTTGAAGGGTATAGTGATTCCAATTGGATTTCGATGCTAAAATGAAAGCCACAAGTGGATATGTTTTCACTCTTGGTGGTGGCGCCGTTTCTGGAAGTCTTGCAAGCGAGACCATCTTAACGAGGTCAACTATGGAAGCAGAACTCACGGCATTAGATACGGCCTACTCGTCGAAGCGGAATGGCTTCGTGAGCTCTTGATGGACTTGCCTATGGTTGAAAAACCAATACCGGCTATCCTCATGAACTGTGATAATCAAAGCTGTGATTGTCAAAGTGAAAAGTTCTAAGGATAATATGAAAAGTTCCAAACATATCAAGAGGAGATTGAAGTCCGTCGAAAACCGAAGAACTCCGGAGTGATAGCATTGGATTATGTCCAAAGTGCTAAAAATCTGCGAGATCCTTTCACAAAAGGACTATCAAGAAACATGATAGACCTTGCATCGAGGGAGATGGGTTTGAGACCCACTTGAGTTGCCGAGGGGTAACCCAACCTATGTGATCGGAAATTCCGTGAAGTAGGACTCGGGAAAACAAACCGGAGCAACCGAGTTGAGAGAAAATTTAATACTCCCACTCCGCTGCGGATGCAATTCTCTCATAGCTACTGTAAGGCAGGTTGACAATGTCTTAATGTGTTCGAGCGGCTCTTCATAAGCGAAGACGCCGTCCTACTGAGGCGATCTTTTGAAGAACACACCTATATGAGTGACACTACTGGTCATAGTGTGGGAGATTTGGGTGAATCTCTAGTAAGCTCATGAAGGGCCAAGGAGTATGACTTATAAGCTCCACCCGAGGGGAAGGCTAAGGTAGCCTAGTACCGTGCCGGCATTGAGCGAAACTTGCTGCACAAAGACCGACAATTCAAGGCATAGTCCATTGTTCGGTTGTAGTCAAGCGTAGCACCTTGCCTAAGTGGAAGTTCAACTTAACAGTCTCCACCGAAGTGCGGGTATATGAAACGAGTAAATGGAACTAATGTGTCATCCGATGTGCATATGAGATATGGTGGGGGATTGTTAAATGTAGATGGGCTGCAGCCCAGTAAGGCAGCCCATATAGTCTACAATTCCTGAAATCTCAAGGCCCATCACGTTGGCAGCTTGGGACAGCCTTGGGGGACAAAAGTTTAGTCCCACATTGCTAGTTGGGAGAGAGTTGGAGTGGTATATAAGGGCTGCTGTTCTAGTCATTCCAAGTGAGTGATAATAGAAGAAGCCCTCGCGCACTCCTCCTCCTCCGCCCGCCCGTCTCGGCTCGGCACGGCACGTCACGACACGTCACGCACGCACGTCGCGTTTCGTGACTCGAGTTCGAGTTCGAGACACACTCAAGGAAGCCTAAATTTTTGCTTGGTGCACCAATTGTGTTGGGTACGTGTCGACCTGCATGTGCATGCTCGCCGCGTGTCCCTAGCTTCCTACGCGTGTCAACGCGGTCAGGGCGGCTCTCCTCCCAGGGTATACAAGGAGACCGATCAGATCTAGAGAAGAGTGCTCTTAGATCTCTCTCTCTCGCGAAGTTCCTTTTGCTGTGCTACTCTCTAGTCTTCCCCATCCCGGCGACTGCGTGCACAGCCGTCCGGGAGAGCAGGCCTCCGAAACCCCGTCCGTTGAGATCCTGCACCGGGAGACGGGCGATAAGGTTTTTGGGGAGCGTCTCGGCGCGGCTCGCTCGTCTGCTGTTCGTCTTCTTCATCGACGGTTCGGCTGCTTCATCGACGGATCCGACTACACCATGGGCGACATCAACAACTCCCATGGTGGTGGTGCTTCTTGCTGCTCGGTGCGACCTTCCCGGTCGCGATGTACGTGCTTTTACTCTCCTACCTTGCACTTCTACTTATTCCATGTTCAGATCTGATGCATGTGCTTAGTCTGATGTGTATGGTTAAGTATGCTTGTGCATCTGTAATCTTGCTTTCGGTAATTAAACTCACATGGAAATTGCCTAATAATCCAACAGTACCTGGGCGCGCTGCAGGTCCCTTTCGCGGGACCCACCTCACGCGCTTACGTGTACTGGCGGTTCAGCGCCTGGCGTCGTATGTGCCTGCGTGTCGAGCGAGGAGAGGGCCAGAGGGGTCGCGGGGTCGTTTCATCCAATCGAACATGGCAACGAAGCTCTCTTGGTGCTGGTTTTAGGAGGGATATCACAAATCGATACCACGCCGATCTCCGGCCGCCAGCAACGTCCACCTCCTCCAGCCAGAACCACGGCTTCCCCAAACCTCCCCGACCCCAAGATCCGGGTCCTCCCGTGTTGAGTCAACGTTCCGACGTGCTCCTGTAGGAGGTAATCGGGGAAGCTGACATGGATCGGAGGAATCACATCGAAAAACTAACGCGCGAACCACCACATTACAAAGTTGCAACCTTAAGACTAAATTTGCAGAGCACAACAATCGAGAAGTCACCACATATGTTTCATTATTGAAAATTTTATATACATCATTTTAAATATGTGTAAGGAGGCCAAAAGGGCAGATCCATGTATGGGAAAATCCATGTCCTCTTCAGCGAGACTCACGAATTGATTACCATATGTCTCTCCAACGTACCAATGCACGCTATAAGGGTGTGTTTGCTCGGCCAGAGGCTCCATCGTATTATGGACAAGTATCGCTCCCGTTCCTATTGTCCCGTTCCTATTGGGAAGCTAATGGTTCTAAAGGCAAGTACCATTGGGTTAGGTGGTCTGCTTTGTGCACGCCTAAGTCCTTGGGGTGGGGAGGGGGGTCTAGGCATTGTGGACACAAAACAAATGAACATGTGCCTTATGGTTAAGTGGTTCTGGAAATTGCATGTGCATGAGGAGGGTCTCTGGGTTGATATTATTAGGAATAAATACTTACGCTCCAATGATCTTCCGATTGATAATCATAGACCAGAAGCTCATAGTTCTGAAACTCAATCCAGAAGGTGAAACACTTGTTTAGCTTGGGGGCTAGACACCAGGTGTACAATGGAAACTCCACTAGGCTTTGGGAAGACTGACGTCAGGGCTCGAGACCAATGAAGGATAGACTCCCGGCTCTCTATGCCATTTCCCTAGACCTTGGGGTCTCGGTGGGTCAGCCTAGGAGCTAGGAACCGAGGCAGTTAAAATATCCCCTTCCGCCGTGAGATCGTCCCTACATAGCGCACCGAATGGGCCACCCCTTCTAGGACATAGATTATGTGCATTTAAGTGATGATCCTAATGTCATCTCTTGGGTCCTTGAACCTTCAGGGAGATTGACGGTCAAGTCGCTTTATCGTAAGCTCTGGCAAGGCATCCCAAACAAATTATGTAGTGCACAGTGGCAAATCTCCATTCCCGCAAAGATTAGCGTGTTCTTGTGGCAGTTGGTGCGGAAGGGCCCCTCCACAGGATTGTGTGCCTTGTGTGGGGAGTACGAGGACACGAACCAGATCTTCTTCTCATGCACCCTAGCCAAATTCATGTGGAGTGTAGGTAGGAAACTGCTCTAATGTACGTGGAACCCCTTATGTCTCATAGATGTAGCTAGGCTCTTACGGGGATGTGTGGGCCAAACCAAGCATGTTTGTTTTGAATTTGTACCGTGGATCTCTCTTAAATGCTTTGGAACGTTAGGAATAACTTCTCAACTGAGGGGGAGTTCCCAACACAACCCGTTGATTGCCTCTACAAAATGTTTATATACTTGCAGGTGTTGAAACTAGTGGCTAGAAGTTTGGACCATGAGATGTTGGAGCTCGCGATTGGCAGGATCCCTAGACCCCCCCCCCCCCCTCTGACTGACGTGAGAGTCCCCTACTGATGTTATCCCTTCGGTTGTTGAGTTGGCATGTGTTTGGTTGGGAGCCTAAACTCGTAATCTTATCGTGTGTGTTTGGAACAATTGTTTTAAATAGTACTTTTAGTCCATGGTGAAGTCAGAGCATAGAATATCATGAAGGCGGGATTGGAGGATTAGCTAAAGAAGGTCCAAGTCTTCGCGATGTTGGGGAACTTGCTTGGTCTTCCCGGATTCGCAGCAGTGGTATAAATATGGGGGGGGGGGGGCAACACATGTGAAGTTCAGAGTCCTACTTTTCAGGGTAAAAACCCAAGGTCTGGCCTTAACTGGTTGTGCCTAACAATGACCTTGTTGGAGGCATTATTTTGAGATCGAGGACTATCTTCAGGGTGAAAACCTAAGATCTTTGATCGGGCGACGACGACGCTGGTGCACTGTTCCCTTCTTGGAGACGTTGCTTTTGGAGAGTCTGTACTTCAGGTGTTGTCTTGATGGTAGATGTATTACTGTTGCTAGACCTGGGATACTGTGGCGGGACTTTTATTTCTTAGTTTTCTTTTCTCTTTTTTGGCTGTGTGCATCCGTACTGCTATTAGGGTGTTGCGTTATTGCAGAGGCTGGGTGTAATTGGTTTCTTTTGATATTAATATATTTCCTTTATCAAAAAAACATTGTATAGACACACGAGTTGTCTCCAATGATTGCAAAATAAAGTCTAAAATAAACGATTAAATCTTCGAGGTCTTCAAACTATTTCTTCATCCATGACACAATCTTGTACTTATCTGAAGGCATGCATAGATAGATACCAAACCGTAGACATGTGAATACCAACGAAAGTTCACCTATAATTTTAATTTGAGCTGCAATGTCAAGGCTAAGTGCACGTGCGCAACCATTGAAGTAGTCAATTAACATCAGCAAGAGTACCAATATCAATATACTAGGAAAAAATAACCGAACAACATGGTCAACGTAGCTGGAGAGCCGAGAGTACGAATCACCATTGTCGAGGACATAGCAGCTGGGACAAATATTGTGAGGAGACTCCTCGCGGCAACCATGAGAAAATTTCCAAAACCGATATGGTGAAGCAAGATCTTAAGGGCTCATGCTTAGAGAATTGTAATTTTCCAACACCATCTTGACGCTGGGATGGAGATCTCATCGTCAAACGAAGGCCGAAAGATCACTTTTTGTAGACGATAGCATCTTCATTGAGGCAGAGGCCAAAAAATCAAAAAATACGAACACCAAAACCTTAATCTAATATATTGAAAACACTACTTTTATGAAAAACTCTACTCATAGATCGTGTTCCCCCACCCATCCCGACACCAGCGAGGCCGACTGGAGAAGGGGAGGGCAACCTATGGTACAGGCGGAGGTGGAGGCCGAGCTTCTTGGAGGCGGCGGTGGGACGAGAGAGGTAGGTCACGTAGCAAGGTGGACGTTGCCTTGCCCTAGCAAAAAAAAGTGTGTTTTTGCAACTTGGTTTCAGAGGTTTGTACTGATACTTGGAATTTGTTTTGCTGCTTTTTTTGTAATTAAAGCCAGGCTCCTCTCAAGCCTTCTGTCTTAAAAAAAGTGTATCTTGGTGAAATAAACATGAAAGAAACTCATTATCTATATATTTTTTATTGAAAGATTTTGAAGTAGGATCGTCCACCTTAATAATGTTTTTATATTGTAAATACATCATTTACCTATAATTTAACATGTTTCATCAGAAATTAGATGGATCATCATACCATGAAGAATCAATCAATAAATATAGAAGTGTAAACTTTTTTTTTTGAGTGGAATATAGAAGTGTAAACTAAAACACAAGAATTGGCAACCAGAATTGGGCTTTTCCTGTGATTTTTTTTCTGCTATGTTATATGGGCCAAACAAAAATCACGTCCGACCCTGTTGACCATCTTGAACCGCCCTTGAATATTGGGTTGGGCTTCCTCTATTTATACGTGGGTCTGTTCTTCCTTCTTCGACCCATTTCTTGCTCTACGTAACGGCAAACATCAGCAGCAGCCTGAAGCCGTCATGCATGAAGGCAAGGCCAGCACGGTTTCCAGGAAGCCGCCGTCTTGGAGGAGAAAGCGCTGCCGCTCGCCGTTTTGTTCGATGCAAGGATGAGAGAACCGCTGGAGAAATTAGCATACGTCCACATAAGGTGCATCTGCTTTTGACATTTCATCATCGTACTAGAACAATGCGGAAGCATGGAGGCGTAGCTTAACCGGCGGCTAGGCTAGGTGCGCTATTTATACCCCGCCAAAGCGCACGGAGCACCGCATCGCAAGTTCATCGATCACCGGCCACTCTCTCCTTTGCTCCCCTGCTCACCGTCACCGATCCATCGAAGCGTCAGCTGTTACAGTGCTTGCCGGCGGCCGCGATGAGCTCGAGCTGGTGGTGGGCACGTGCGACCGGCGGCGCCGTCACGAAGCGCCAGGACGAGAACGCCGCCGCGGTCGATCTTTCCTTCAAGAGCGTCGCCCTCGTCGTCGGATCCACCGGCATCGTCGGCACCTCCCTCCTCGACATCCTCCCGCGCCACGACACCCCCGGCGGGCCCTGGAAAGTGTACGCGGTCTCCCGCCGCCCGCTCCCGCGCTGGTCTCGGCCGCCCTCCCCGGCCGTCACGTATCTGCACCTCGACCTCGCAGATTCCGCCGCCGTCGCCGAGGCACTTGCGCCACTCACCGACATCACCCACGTCTTCTACGCCGCGTGGTCCAGCCACCCCACGGAGGCCGAGAACCGCGAGGCCAACTCGGCCATGCTCCGGAGCGTCCTCTCCGTCGTCGTCGCCAGCTGCCCGGCGCTGGTCCACGTCTGCCTGCAGACCGGCCGCAAGCACTACGTCGGTCCGTTCGACGCCATCGGCAAGATCCCCGCCAACGACCCGCCCTACACCGAGGACATGCCCCGGTTGGATCATCCCAACTTCTACTACGACCAAGAGGACGTGCTCTTCGACGAGGTCTCCCGCGGCCACGGCGCCGTCAGCTGGTCCGTCCACCGCCCCACAACCATCTTCGGATTCACTGCTCGCGGTGCCATGAATCTAGTCGGCAGCCTATGCGTCTACGCCGCCATCTGCCGCAAGGAGGGTGCCACGCTGCGGTGGCCTGGGTCCAGGGTCGCTTGGGAGAGTTTCAGTGATTCCTCGGATGCAGACCTCATCGCCGAGCACGAAATCTGGGCCGCGCTCGACCCTCTCGCCAAGAATGAAGCGTTCAATTGCAGCAACGGGGATGTGTTTCAAATGGAAGCGGCTCTGGCCGATCCTGGCCGACCGTTTCGGGGTGGAATGGGCTGGGTATGAAGGAGAGGCGAGCAGTTTCAGGCTTGCTGAGGTCATGGCGGACAAGGAGGCGGTGTGGGAGGAAATCATCAAGGAGAACGGGCTCATTGTGACGAAGCTTGAGGAGGTAGCTAACTGGTGGTTCGTCGACGCCATGCTGGATATCGAGTTCGAGCATTTGGATAGCATGAACAAGAGCAAGGAGCATGGATTCCTTGGCTTCCGGAACACAGTCAGCTCCTTCCAAACATGGATCGACGAGATGAAGGTTTCCAAGATTGTTCCCTGAAGGTAGTACTGTGCTGTTGCAAAGTTCCTAGTTGAGGGTGGTTGTACCCCCAGCCCACCAGAGTTCAAATCCCAGATTTGACATCTGTGTGTCTCATAAAGGCGGAATATTCATTCAGTGGGAGGCGACGTTCCCGTCGACAGCGAGGCGCCTGTGGTGACTTCGTCAATTTCAAGATCCAATCCGCCGGCTCAGTCTTCCGGAGATGCTCATAGGGGTAGGGTGTGCGTGTGTGCGTTCATAGGGGTGAGTGTATGCGCGTGTATGTGAGCGTCTGCGTTTGTACTGTGTTTCTCAAAAAAAAAAAAAAGACTTTCACCCCGCTTTATAAATAAAGCAACCACACCATACAAGAGCTGAAAGAAAGAAAAAATGCTGGGCAACAGCAGAAACATGCCCAACTGAGGCCTCGTTCGGTTGTGGGGGTTTAAATACACTAGTGGATCAAACCCGGAGAGAGATTGGGTGAACCCCAACCAGCACCCGAATCCCCACTAACCTCTCTCTCCCCGTACCTCTGCTTTTAATTACCGTTCGGTTGACCCCAATGACTCCATCCCCCCAATGGCTCCATCCCACAAGCAGCAACAGTCAGCGCACCCAAGCAGCAGTAGTCAGCGCACGGAATAACCAGTAGCAGGCATCGCATGGGATAAGTAGCAGATAACAGGCTACAACAGCATGCTCACAAAGTATCAACTAGAATAAAAACATCAACTTTGAATTAACATAATACTCCCAACGTCCAGGAAAACATGTCGGAGTCATAGTACACTTTTTTGCAAAAAATAAATAAATAAAAATCTCAAAACGTCCAAATGCTTCAAATTGGTGTTCCAATCCGAATCTCAAACACGATCTTCTATCCTGGACGCCCGTCGTTGTCATCGATTGATCAGCAAGCAGGACAGGGGCGAAGCCAGAAAACACAGAGATCGATCTGGGATCACCTGGCCCCATCGTGATCGACCTCGCCCCTGCTATATACTCCGCGCGGTCTCGCCGCTGGCCTGGTCGTGACACCGCGCCCAAGCTCGCCGTCATCGTCGACCTCCTCCATGCATCGTGGCGCCACTGGTCCTCCGTAGTATGTATTAAAACCCACAAGGATAAATAGATAACTCTGAGTACTTCAAACATATGTAGGGATACAGAGATAACTCTGACTACTTCCAAACATAGGTAGGGATACAGCAGGACCAGCAACCAATACTTATTAAAATGAGAAGTATCAAGACTCACGTTCAGCTCGTGATCAAGTGACTTGAAGTTGCAGTGAATACTCAGCCCAGCATCGAAAAGGTAAGGGTAATGTGGTGTTCCTGTAGATACCAAATATGTGTTGTGTTAGAAGGAAAGAGGTCAAGTACACCATAGAAAAACATGATTATGACAGTTTAGCTTCCAGGTTCTTACCATACTTGGTGTATCTCACTGATAACAGGCACATTCCGCAGAAAAAATATGAGAATTATACATGTGAAGTGACAAGTTAGTATTGAAAATTTGGTACTACTAATGCTATTCAAGAGACATCTTACTGAACACAAACGCATTGGGCATACACCTAGCTAGACACAAATATCACAGGCACTAACAGGGATACAAATCGTTAGAAAAAGAAAAGCAAAGCATATCAAGATATTTGTCTATGGTAAAGATAAGCAGTCAATAGCAAGCAATATTAAAGGATACTCAACTTAATTCATGGAGTCATGTTAAAGGATACTCAACAACAACTTTTATTCACAAGAAAATGGACAGACAGGTGAAATTGTAGTAAACTATGCACCAATGATAGCAAGCTGGACATCTTTTATTCACAAGATTGTGATTAAACACATGCCCATCTTCACCCATGCCCATCTTCTAGAGCTTCTTCATGTAGAACTCTAGTAAGCACAAGGCTTAGAAAAATGGTATACATGTTGGGCAGGAGACTACAAAGTGTGAGCATAAATAATGGAAGTGACATCTTAAATCAGAGTAGCATATCTCTATTTTCAGCAGAAGGTAAAAAACGGAAAAGCCTTGTTGGTACAGATAGTCAAGACAAATCAGCAGAAGGTATTACACATCAAACAAGCTGTAGCCAATCTATCTATTTTCTACTGTAAAATCACTGATTTCTTTAGAAAAACAACCAATTTGATCATACATCTGTCTCTGTAGTCCTCTATCTATTCATTTCTCCGGTTCGAGACTCTCCAGCACATATACATAAATAAATCCTATGCAAGCACCCTGCCTCTCCAACACATACACATAAATAAATCAGGCATTAAGTCAACTACTAAATCAGGTATCAACAACCAAATCTAAAAATGAGAAGTATCAAGATCACCTTCAGCTAGTGATCAAGTGACTTGAAGTTGCAGGGAATAGTCAGCCCAGAATCGAATAGGTAAGGGCAATGTGGTGCTCCTGCAATACCAAATTCTTACCATGCATTAGCACAAGCTGCGGGCAACTAATGCAGAAATAATTAGCAACCTCCAGCAGCTGCCCCTGATCCTAAATGCTGGGCACGATAGCCGTCCAGGAACGAGCAAGAACCATAGCAGGTCGATGGTTGTCAGACCGATCCATGTCGATCAGGTCACAAAGGGGAAGGGGAGGACGAGAACGAGAGGATCTTACCAAGTGACAGCCGGCGTCGGAGTCGGGGAAGGCGGAGATGCAGGAGATCCGGAGCTTCCTCGGAGGTCTTCGGTCGGCCTCCTCTCCTCCAGCCGGCCACCGTCGGCGTCAGCGTCGAGGAAGGGCGGCATCATCTTCGAGGAGCTCCTCTCCTCCAGCCGGCCACGACCGAGTCTCCGCCGACGTCCCGTCCGTTCGAATCGCCGCCGGCGCCGCCGCTGTCGCGAGAGGGAGAAAGATGGGTCGCACGCGTCGCTCGCCTTCTCGGGATGCAATCCACGGGTCCGAGCGGTGTTTCTAAAACCCGGTTGAACCGAGGGATTTCGGGCAAAACCGGGCGGGTTAAAAAACCGACGTGATTTAACCGAACGGATTTTCGGCACGGACCGGTATTTAACCCCCGGGGGCCCAACACCGGTGTATCCACGCGGATTCTGGCCCAATACCGGGTGGGTTGGGGCTAACCGAACGAGGCCTGAAAGGGAAGATACAAAGGAAGCCAATGGCAGATCGACTAAGCGATGGCACTCCGCAACTGTCGACGCCCTCCGAAATTTTCCATCACGCTACATGCACCACGGATCACCAAGTACCAAGGCAACACCTTCAGGAAGGGATACGACGTCAACACGCCGCTGCTGCCCGGACCAGCGAACTGCACCTAGGGTTTCCCCCGGTACTCGGGGTTAGGTGGTACCGAGGATCCACGATGCCCTCCAAGAAGGAAAGGCGACACCCGCAGGCGCCGCCACATCTAACCGACAAGGATTTCTCCCGAACCCCTCTACCACCAACCCCGGAAATACAAAGCGGTAGGAGCCCACGGGGTCCATACGCAGAGGTGGTAGGGTACGCCAGTCGCTAGATGCAGGAAAGGCAGCCGCAAAACGGCCCGCAAAGCTCGGGCCCAACAAGGCCCGTAAAGCAATGGCTAGTTCTAGGCCCTCCTGGCCCGGATCCAACCCGCAAGCTCGCCGTAGCCGCCGCCTCCGCCTTCCCCTTGTCCGGCAACCCGCACCATCACACCTCGACGCATGGATCTCGTCACCACCTGCATGCCGCCCACCAGCTCGCGTCGCCCCAGATTGAGCCACCACCGCCGCCTCTCCGTGGCCAGCACCGCCAAGAGGACACCGTCGCACCACCGTCGGCAGATCCCGGCCCGCATGGCCTAGATCCAGCCTGCAGCAAGCACAACATGGCAGCGCACCTCGCCGTCGGCCTCCCAGCAAGTCAGCCCGCCATCGAGCCGCCCCTCCTTCCTCCGTAGAGGTCGGCCGACCACCTACCACCACGGCGCCGCCTCCACCCGCTACTGCAAAGGCAGACGACCACGGCCCACGCCGCCCATGGCCTGCGCCATCTAGGGAATCCGACGTCGTCGACCTCCAGGATGCGCCACCACCACACCGCCGCCCGTCGCGTCGAGGCAGCGGGTCAAGCCCGCGCGGCGGTCGCCGTGGCACCCGACGGGCGCGCCACGCCCTGGCCCGGAGGTTGCTCCCCGCGCCCACCCTCGCGAGCAAGGGAACGAGAGAGCCTCGCCGCCGCCGGCGCCGACCGGGCTTTGCCCGGCCACGCCCTCAGGCAGTGGCGAGGGAGGGGAGGAGAAGCCCAGCGGCGGCGGAGATTAGGGTTTCCCCCCGGTCACCACGCGGGGGCGACACGGGAGGGACACGGGAGTTTTTTCCTCACTCGTCCAAATACCTGTTACTCATCAAGTTCCTAGTTGTTATGTTGACTGATTAGCCGAGTCAATGTCCTAGTAGTGTTTTGGTGAATGAGCCGACTACGAATAGCCAATCTTAGTATGGAAGTATCAGATGGTGTTTCAGCTCATGCGTAAAAATACAGTTTAAATGCATTTCAAAATGTCAAAAGTCTGGAAAAAAAATCCCGAACATTCTATGTTGGTACATAATGTTTTGTGGAAAAGGGACATTTTTTGTGGCTGTGTGAAAAATACAACACAATGTCTCGCGAAAAGATATATTGGAACATTGAAAATATGTCTGCATTTTTCTCTGGAATACATCTGGATTTTTTTTCCAATTTTTGTTTGACATTATAAAATATGTCCAGGTATGTTTTTTAGCCAATGAGCGCATCTACATCTACGAAAGTGGACATTCCCAGTCGTATCCTATTAGCCCGGGCAGCCTGCCAAGTCGGAGACTGTCTTGAGTTGATCGTGTGTCCATGTAAGTCGTGGGCTTGTGTCGTTTATAGTTACATCATCAATTGAGAAAACGTAAAATAAAAATAAAGGTATCTTAGGAGCCTTGGCCAAATGGTCGCATATTGGCATCCTCTTGTGTCCTATGTCCTATGAATGTTTCATTGGGTATTGCGCTAAAACTAACCAACTGTTAGATTATTCAGACTAGTCACAGTGGAAAGTATCATACACTAGTATCATGTACATGATATTAGTTTGTGATACCACCTTCACAATACATAGTATCATAATGTAGTATCATACTTTTATCATATTTAATATTTTGTAGAATCTCAATGCAAATGTGTGTATATGATGTATTTGCCATGAAGTTTTCTAGGTTTATGCATAGTTTTAAAAACCGGACCGGACCGGCGGTCCAACCGGAAAAAACCTGAACCGACGAGTCCTCCGGTTTTTTAAGAAGCACTGGTCGGAATAGGAAAAAACCAGTAAAAAATAGGAAAATAAAATGCGATAAGGAAGAATTGAACTTCCGACCTGCCCCAGAAGCAATCCTAGGTCCAGTTCAAGCCCAACACCAGCTACGCTGAGTCTACTTTCTGTTGTGCAGCTGATTTCGATACTATATAGTTGATTTTAGATTAACTTTTTCTAAAATTATATTAAATTTTAACAAATCATACCGGTTTTTTGTCGCCATCGAACCAAATGAACCGACGGTTGGACCAGCGAACCACGAACCAACATCTTGACCGGTTCACTCACCGGTCCGGTTTTTAAAACTATG
>NC_061510.1:140240077-140254690 GCF_022539505.1 Lolium rigidum | reverse complement strand
CCTTCATACACAAGATGATGAGTTGTTGATCTAGATCTTGCAGGCTTACTCCTTCCTTTTTCCCATCATTTGACATAACATAATTAAGAAACTGTTTGATGGTCAACGGAACCGGATCTGCTCCCTTTTTCTTTTCCTTCAGGATCCGTTCTTGAACTTATTATAGTAGGTTGAACAGGTTTCACATACTCAGTGAGTGGTGAAGACCACTGACCCCAATTGGTAGATCAGCAGATAGCTAAACTAATTCGGTATACTCAAATAGTAATTCGGCATACTCAACACCATAGGTAGAAACGGGAGTTCGAAGGTACCGACCACCTAAAGTGAATTAAGACCAGGAGGGCTAGGAACGAGTAGAGAATAAAAAAGCCCTTATTCCAAAGGAAGTGAGTGCCAAAGCCAACGTATTCATCCGCCAGTTCTCTAGATCTTGCAGGCTGCTGATCAGAGTCACATCTTGCAGCGCCTCCTCTTCTTCTTTCAGCTAGACTACATCTTGCATCCCTGATGACCAGAGTATGCTTTGTCTCAAAGTTATTGCATGTCGTTTCTTTATATTGCCATTCCGAAGTTAGAACTGTATACACTGAATTCTGATGAGCTTCTCGTCTAGTTTTTTTGAGGATTTTCTGAAGTTTTAGTGATAAATGATTATCTTAATCAGTTCCTTCTATCTACCTACTTCCGACAGATAGAGCTTGAAATTTTCTATTTTTCCATTAATTTATTATGTGTTGTATGCTTTGTTGGACAAGATGACGCCTAGGCAATGCATAGGCACTAGGCGATGAACAAACGCCTCGCCTAGGGTATAAGCGGAAGTCTAGGCAGTGCAACCAAGAAATTGTCTTCCCTGATAAGAAATTTATGCCATAATTCACTAATGAGTTAGATGGGCATTTTTCTAAAGGTAGTTATTAGAAAATTGTGCATTTACACGCTCTAGATTAATGTGTATTCACATATAATAACTCATATACACACTTGATGGTATAAAATATTCCTGCCTAGGCTGCACCTAGGGCGCTTAAGCATCGCCTAGGCACTAGGCGGATGCCAACCGCCTCGCTTACGCCTAGAGTTTTTTCAAACCTTGGTTGTATGACATCTGTTGGGTGACTTCTAAATTGTATGATGAACATTATGGACATGATCCATTAACCTATGATTTCTATACATGAACACCACTTTGTATGCATTCATTTCAAGCTAAACATAATGGTATCGCTTGAGTACTATAGGCCGCATTGTTTTATTTAAAGAATTGCAAGATGTGGAAAAAGAGAGGCAATGGTAGTTGTGTTTAAAGGTGACACCAATGTGTCTGCTCTCACTGGCGCATTCTTATCTTTTGCTAGTTGCATTCCCTATCTTTTGTTTCACATATGTCTGTAATTTTAAAGTCACTACTGCAGTACAACTATATGCTAATGTCAACACCCGGATTTTTAAGTCCAGATGCCTGTCATGCCATACATCGCAATCCCAGGAAGATTATTGTTGCAAGACATAACAGTCGATATCATAAGTCATCATTCGTTACAACCCATAGTCGTCTTACAAATTCAGATCACATGATCCATATTACACAAATAGTTGATCTAATGATCAACGAACACAATACATAGCGGAAGCGTAATAGAAGAGGACTCTCTAGTCCACAGGCCAACGCTTGACGTTAGAGGAACTCCTAGTTGGTGTAGACGTCCTGCTGACCGTCATCTTCGTACTGCAGCTCCTCTTCATAGTCTGGCCATTGGAATAGCCAGGGACACAGCCGTGAGTACTTTAAAGTACTCGCAAACTAATACTAGTGTAAGTACTATCAATTCTAGTATTGGGGTGCTAAGCTCTAGTTGATTTGCATAAAGCCAATTTTAGTTCACAAGCATTTGATAAAAGACTCTTTCATATGCTAACTAACTCAAGTGGGAACATTAGTGTCATTCCCGCAACTCAGTTGTGATTCAAGTCAAGTCACCCTTCAATTCATCAACCATTTTCAAGAAAGTCTGACAACGGTAACAGTATGGCCTTTCCAACCGTCCGTAACCGTGGACACGGCTATTCGAATAGATTTACACTCTGCAGAGGTTGCACACTTGTGCCACAACATTTGATTACATCCGTCGGGGATAATCCCAAATCATCGTAACTCAGTACGCGGATCATCAACCATAACCTTTCACTTATATATCCTAGTATAGGTACCTCTCCCCATGAGCTTGGCCTCCCAGTGAAGACAAACCGTCAGCCTGGGAACTGCACAGGGCTTGGGCCGTACATTCACCTCATTTCACATCATACCACACTTAACGGAGGCAGCCTCGGCATAATCCATATGATGCTTGTTCAGAGGGAACCCATACTAAGATGCATAAACTTCCAGTTAAGCCCTACCCATAATCAGGTATTGTGGGGGTACTCAAAAATTGGAAAGGTATCGCATTCAAACCAACCATCAGTTTTATCAAAGTTCACCATATCATTCACAAGACACCTTCACCTTCAAAATCTTTCAATAGAATGACTTCATCATTCCAAGGTTTTCAAAATCACAAGTTCGCATCTAGAGTAGTCAATTTTAATTTGTTAGCACTAGCAACTAGTCATGAGGGGTGCTACTTAACTCATAAGCTCCTTAGGCTAAGTTTTATACTCTTGCTCTACTCTAAACTTAGACCAAAGTTAACTATAAAATTAAGCTTTAAATAAACCAAGTAAAAGCTTTGCAAGGTATAAACTTGGGATAGGATGTTTGACATAAAATGAAGTGGAGTGGTGCCTTGCTCAAGAGAGCTTTGCATTTGCATGAATATTAGCTTGCCTTGGTTGGTGTACTGATCAAAGTGGTCTTCCTCTTCCTAGTGGTAGACCTCCTCCTCCTGGTACTCTTCTGTGCTAGCGTCTAAAAACGAATACGAGGTAACAATCACCAAACAAGTTTAAGGGCTAGTCTAAGCACACACAAGGTTCACACAAACTAATCTATCATTCCATACTTACTAAAATGTTGGTTGACTTTGTTTTCTTCTTAAGAGAAAAATAATTTCCTCTCATTACAATTAAGAATTAGAGTTTCTATTTAGTTCTTGGAGGAAATAATTTCCTCTCATTAAATCTTGTTAAGATTTAATTTCCTCAAATGAGTAATATATGAACCCATGTTGACTAAGGTCAACCATTCATAAACCTCATTTGGGAAAGGATTTAAATGAGGTAGAATACCTCATACCATTTAACAATACCCCTTCTGATTTAACATCACCAAATAATTCCATGTGAGAGTAGATAGACTAGGGTCACTGATGACGCGTAAAGCACACGCCCGTTGGGAACCCCAAGTGGAAGGTGTGATGCGTACAGCAGAAAGTTTCCCTCAGTAAGAAACCAAGGTTTATCGAACCAGTAGGAGCCAAGAAGCACGTTGAAGGTTGATGGCGGCGGAATGTAGTGCGGCGCAACACCAGGGATTCCGGCGCCAACGTGGAACCTGCACAACACAACAAAAGTACATTGCCCCAACGAAACAGTGAGGTTGTCAATCTCACCGGCTTGCTGTAACAAAGGATTAACCGTATTGTGTGGAAGATGATTGTTTGCAGAGAAAACAGTAAAACAAGTATTGCAGCAGATTTGTATTTCAGTATTAAAGAATGGACCGGGGTCCACAGTTCACTAGAGGTGTCTCTCCCATAAGATAAAAGCATGTTGGGTGAACAAATTACAGTCGGGCAATTGACAAATAGAGAGGGCATAACAATGCACATACATGTCATGATAAGTAGAGTGAGATTTAATTGGGCATTACGACAAAGTACATAGACCGCCATCCAACTGCATCTATGCCTAAAAAGTCCACCTTCAGGTTATCATCCGAACCCCTTCCAGTATTAAGTTGCAAAGCAACAGACAATTGCATTAAGTATGGTGCGTAATGTAATCAACAACTACATCCTCGGACATAGCGCCAATGTTTTATCCCTAGTGGCAACAAGCACAACACAACCTTAGAACTTTCGTCACTGTCCTAGGTGTCAATGCAGGCATGAACCCACTATCGAGCATAAATACTCCCTCTTGGAGTTAAAAGCAAAAACTTGGCCAGAGCCTCTACTAGTAACGGAGAGCATGCAAGATCATAAACAACACATATGTAATAACTTGATAATTAACATAACATGGTATTCTCTATCCATCGGATCCCGACAAACACAACATAGAGTATTACAGATAGATGATCTTGATCATGTTAGGCAGCTCACAAGATCCAACAATGAAGCACAATGAGGAGAAGACAACCATCTAGCTACTGCTATGGACCCATAGTCCAGGGGTGAACTACTCACTCATCACTCCGGAGGCGACCATGGCGGTGTAGAGTCCTCCGGGAGATGAATCCCCTCTCCGGCAGGGTGCCGGAGGAGATCTCCAGAATCCCCCGAGATGGGATCGGCGGCGGCGGCGTCTCAGTAAGGTTTTCCATATCGTGGTTTTTCGCCTCAGGGGTTTCGCGACGAAGGCTTTAAGTAGGCGGAAGGGCGACGTGGGGGGCCACACGGTGGCCCCACACCACAGGTCGGCGCGGCCAAGGGCTGGGCCGCGCCGCCCTATGGTGGCAGCCCCTCGTGGCCCCACTTCGTATCCTTTTCGGTCTTCTGGAAGGTTCGTGGCAAAATAGGACCCTGGGACTTGATTTCGTCCAATTCCGAGAATATTTCGTTACTAGGATTTCTGAAACCAAAAACAGCAGAAAACAAAGAATCGGCACTTCGGCATCTTGTTAATAGGTTAGTTCCAGAAAATGCACGATTATGACATAAAGTGTGCATAAAACATGTAGGTATCATCAATAATATGGCATAGAACATAAGAAATTATCGATATGTCGGAGACGTATCAACATGCCCAAGCTTAGTTCTGCTCGTCCCGAGCAGGTAAAACGATAACAAAGATAATTTCTTAAGTGACATGCCATCATAACCTTGATCATACTATTTGTAAACATATGTAGTGGATGCAGCGATCAAAACAATGGTAATGACATGAGTAAACAAGTGAATCATAAAGCAAAAACTTTTCATGAATAGTACTTCAAGACAAGCATTAATAAGTCTTGCATAAGAGTTAACTCATAAAGCAATAAATCAAAGTAAAGGCATTGAAGCAACACAAAGGAAGATTAAGTTTCAGCGGTTGCTTTCAACTTGTAACATGTATATCTCATGGATAATTGTCAACATAGAGTAATATAACAAGTGCAATATGCAAGTATGTAGGAATCAATGCACAGTTCACACAAGTGTTTGCTTCTTGAGGTGGAGAGAGATAGGTGAACTGACTCAACATAAAAGTAAAAGAATGGTCCTTCAAAGAGGAAAGCATCGATTGCTATATTTGTGCTAGAGCTTTTATTTTGAAAACATGAAACAATTTTGTCAACGGTAGTAATAAAGCATATGAGTTATGAAAGTTATATCTTACAAGTTGCAAGCCTCATGCATAGTATACCAATAGTGCCCGCACCATGTCCTAATTAGCTTGGACTACCTGGATCTTTGCAATGCACATGTTTTAACCAAGTGTCACAATGGGGTACCTCCATGCCGCCTCGTACAAAGGTCTAAGGAGAAAGCTCGCATTTTGGATTTCTCGCTTTTGATTATTCTCAACTTAGACATCCATACCGGGACAACATGGACAACAGATAATGGACTCCTCTTTAATGCATAAGCATGTGGCAACAATTATTATTCTCATATGAGATTGAGGATATATGTCCAAAACTGAAACTTCCATCATGATTCATGGTTTTAGTTAGCGGCCCAATGTTCTTCTCTAACAATATGCATGCTCCAACCATTAAGGTGGTAGATCTCTCTTACTTCGTGACAAGACGGACATGCATAGCAACTCACATGATATTCAACAAGGAATAGTTGATGGCGTCCCCGTAAGCATGGTTATCGCACAACAAGCAACTTAATAAGAGATAAAGTGCATAAGTACATATTCAATACCACAATAGTTTTTAAGCTATTTGTCCCACGAGCTATATATTGCAAAGGTGAATGATGGAATTTTAAAGGTAGCACTCAAGCAATTTACTTTGGAATGGCGGATAAATACCATGTAGTAGGTAGGTATGGTGGACACAAATGGCATAGTGGTTAGCTCAAGTATTTTGGATGCATGAGAAGTATTCCCTCTCGATACAAGGTTTAGGCTAGCAAGGTTATTTGAAACAAACACAAGGATGAACCGGTGCAGCAAAACTCACATAAAATACATATTGTAAACATCATAAGACTCCACACCGTCTTTCTTGTTGTTCAAAACTCAATACTAGATGTTATCTAGACTCTAGAGAAACCAAATATGCAAACCAAATTAGCAAGCTCTAAGTATTTCTTCATTAATGGGTGCAAAGTATATGATGCAAGAGCTTAAACATGAGCACAACAATTTCCAAGTATCAATTTATCCAAGACATTTTAGAGTTACTACATGTAGCATTTTCCAATTCCAACCATATAACAATTTAACGAAGAAGAAACTTCGCCATGAATACTATGAGTAGAGCCTAAGGACATACTTGTCCATATGCTACAGCGGAGCGTGTCTCTCTCCCATAAAGTGAATGCTAGGATCCATTTTATTCAAACAAAACAAAAACAAAAACAAACCGACGCTCCAAGCAAAGTGCATAAGATGTGACAGAATAAAAATATAGTTTCAAGGGAGGAACCTGATAATGTTGTCGATGAAGAAGGGGATGCCTTGGGCATCCCCAAGCTTAGACGCTTGAGTCTTCTTAGAATATGCAGGGGTGAACCACCGGGGCATCCCCAAGCTTAGAGCTTTCACTCTCCTTGATCATATTGCATCATACTCCTCTCTTGATCCTTGAAAACTTCCTCCACACCAAACTCGAAACAACTCATTAGAGGGTTAGTGCACAATAAAAATTAACATGTTCAGAGGTGACACAATCATTCTTAACACTTCTGGACATTGCATAAAGCTACTGGACATTGATGGATCAAAGAAATTCATCCAACATAGCAAAAGAGGCAATGCGAAATAAAAGACAGAATCTGTCAAAACAGAACAGTCCGTAAAGATGGATTTTATTAGGCCACCATACTTGCTCAAATGAAAATGCTCAAATTGAATGAAAGTTGCGTACATATCTGAGGATCATGCACGTAAATTGGCTTAATTTTCTGAGCTACCCTACAGGGAGATAGACCCAGATTCGTGACAGCAAAGAAATCTGGAACTGCGCAGTAATCCAAATCTAGTACTTACTTTTCTATCAAAGACTTTACTTGGCACAACAAAACATAAAACTAAGATAAGGAGAGGTTGCTACAATAGTAAACAACTTCCAAGACACAAATATAAAACAAAAATACTGTAGTAAAAACATGGGTTGTCTCCCATAAGCGCTTTTCTTTAACGCCTTTCAGACTAGGCGAGAAAGTGTATCTCAAGTAACATCAAGAGTCGAAGCATCAACATCATAATTTGTTCTAATAATAGAATCATAAGGTAACTTCATTCTCTTTCTAGGGAAGTGTTCCATACCTTTCTTGAGAGGAAATTGATATTTAATATTACCTTCCTTCATATCAATAGTAGCACCAACGGTTCGAAGAAAAGGTCTTCCCAATATAATGGGGCAAGATGCATTGCATTCAATATCCAAGATAACAAAATCAACGGGGACAAGGTTATTGTTAACCATAATATGAACATTATCAACTTTCCCCAAAGGTTTCTTTTTAGCATTATCGACGAGATTAACATCCAGATAACAGTTTTTCAATGGTGGCAAGTCAAGCATATCATAGACTTTTTTAGGCATAACATAAATACTTGCACCAAGATCACATAAAGCATTACAATCAAAATCTTTGACCCTCATTTTAATGATGGGCTCCCAACCATCCTCTAGCTTTCTAGGAATAGAAGTTTCAAGTTTTAGTTTCTCTTCTCTAGCTTTTATGAGAGCATTTGTAATATGTTTTGTGAAAGCCAAGTTTATAGCACTAGCATTAGGACTTTTAGCAAGTTTTTGTAAGAACTTTATAACTTCAGAGATGTGGCAATCATCAAAATCTAAATCATTACAATCTAAAGCAATGGGATTATCATCCCCAAGGTTGGAAAAAAATTCAGCAGCTTTATCACAAAGCAGTTTCAGCAGTTTTAGCAGTTTCAGGTAATTTTGCGCGCTTTGCACTAGGAGTAGAAGCATTGCCAACACCAATTATTTTATTATTGATAGTAGGAGGTGCAGCAACATGTGAAGAATTAGCATTGCTAGTGGTGGTAATAGTCCAAACTTTAGCTACATTTTCCTTTTCAGCTAGTTTATCATTTTCTTCTCTATCCCACCTAGCACGCAGTTCAGCCATTAATCTTATATTCTCATTAATTCTAACTTGGATGGCATTTGCTGTAGTAACAATTTTATTTTCAATATCCTCAGGTTTAGCAGCCATTTTATTAATTAAAGAAGATTGTGACGTGGACATGTATGAGATTCGGGTTTCAGCATTTGCAAGTTTAGTTTGCAACCCGTAAATCTCCATATTCAGATTTTCAAGTTGATTTCCTATATTCTTCAACAAGGTAGATTGTTCATTCATAGTTTTAGTAAACAATTTATTTTGCTCATATTGTGATTGCATAAAGCTCTTGGTGGATCTTTCAATTTCTAACATCTTTTCCTCATTAGGTGAAACATATCTACCATAAGAATTACCATTAGCAGAATATGGCCTAGAATTTTGAGCAACCAATGAAGCTAACAGAACATTATTAGGATCAACATTAGTCCTATCATTCACAAGCATAGACATAATAGCATCAATCTTATCACTCAAGGAAGAGGTTTCTTCAATAGAATTTACCTTCTTACCTTGTGGAGCTCTTTCCGTGTGCCATTCAGTAGTAATTAATCATCATATTATCAAGAAGCTTTGTTGCTTCACCAAGAGTGATGGACATAAAGGTACCTCCAGCGAGCTGAATCCAATAAATTCCGCGAAAAAAAATTTAGTCCTGCATAGAAGGTTTGGATGATCATCCAAGTAGTCGAGTCCATGGGTTGGGCAATTTTTAACCAGAGATTTCATTCTTTCCCAAGCTTGAGCAACATGTTCATTATCCAATTGTTTAAAATTCATTATGCTACTCCTCAAAGATATAATTTTAGCAGGGGGATAATATCTACCAATAAAAGCATCCTTGCATTTAGTCCGAGTGATGGCGTGTATTTCACACGTTCGTTGGGCAACCCCAAGAGGAAGGTATGATGCGCACAGCAGCAAGTTTTCCCTCGTAAAGAAACCAAGGTTTATCGAATCGGGAGGAGCCAAGAAGCACGTTGAAGGTTGATGGCGGCGAGATGTAGTGCGGCGCAACACCAGGGATTCCGGCGCCAACGTGGAACCCGCACAACACAACCAAAGTACTTTGCCCCAACGAAACGAGTGAGGTTGTCAATCTCACCGGCTTGCCGTAACAAAGGATTAACCGTATTGTGTGGAAGATGATTGTTTGCAGAGAAAACAAGTAAAAACAAGTATTGCAAGTAGATTGTATTTCAAGTAAAGAGAATTGGACCGGGGTCCACAGTTCACTAGAGGTGTCTCTCCCATAAGACGAACGAGCATGTTGGGTGAACAAATTACAGTTGGGCAATTGACAAATAAAGAGAGCATGACAATGCACATACATATCATGATGAATATAGTGAGATTTAATTGGGCATTACGACAAAGTACATAGACCGCCATCCAACCGCATCTATGCCTAAAAAGTCCACCTTCAGAGTTATCATCCGAACCCCTCCAAGTATTAAGTTGCAAAGCAACAGACAATTGCATTAAGTATGGTGCGTAATGTAATCAACAACTACATCCTTAGACATAGCATCAATGTTTTATCCCTAGTGGCAACAAGCACAACACAACCTTAGAACTTTCATCACTCGTCCCAGTGTCAATGCAGCATGAACCCACTATCGAGCATAAGTACTCCCTCTTGGAGTTAAAAGCATCTACTTGGCCGAGCATCTACTAATAACGGAGAGCATGCAAGATCATAAACAACACATAAGCATAACTTTGATAATCAACATAACAAGTATTCTCTATTCATCGGATCCCAACAAACGCAACATATAGAATTACATATAGATGATCTTGATCATGATAGGCAGCTCACAAGATCCGACAATGATAGCACAATGGGGAGAAGACAACCATCTAGCTACCGCTATGGACCCATAGTCCAGGGGTAGACTACTCACTCATCACTCCGGAGGCGACCATGGCGGTGTAGAGTCCTCCGGGAGATGATTCCCCTCTCCGGCAGGGTGCCGGAGGCGATCTCCGGGATCCCCCGAGATGGGATCGGCGGTGACGGCGTCTCGGCAAGGTTTTCCGTATCGTGGCTCTCGGTACTGGGGGTTTCGTCACGGAGGCTTTAAGTAGGCGGAAGGGTAGGTCAAGAGGCGGCACGAGGGCCCCACACCACAGGGCCGCGCGGCCAAGGGGGGCCGCGCCGCCCTAGGGTGTGGCCCCCTCGTGGCCCCTCTTCGTCTCGTCTTCGGTCTTCCGGAAGCTTCGTGAGAAAATAGGCCTCCGGGCTTTTATTTCGTCCAATTCCGAGAATATTTCTTTACTAGGATTTCTGAAACCAAAAACAGCAGAAAACAAAGAATCGGCACTTCGGCATCTTGTTAATAGGTTAGTTCCGTAAAATGCACGAATATGACATAAAGTGTGCATAAAACATGTAGATAACATCAATAATGTGGCATGGAACACAAGAAATTATCGATACGTTGGAGACGTATCAGCATCCCCAAGCTTAGTTCTGCTCGTCCCGAGCAGGTAAAACGATAACAAAGATAATTTCTGGAGTGACATGCCATCATAATCTTGATCATACTATTTGTAAAGCATATGTAAAGAATGCAGTGATCAAAACAATGTGTATGACATGAGTAAACAAGTGAATCATAAAGCAAAGACTTTTCATGAATAGCACTTCAAGACAAGCATCAATAAGTCTTGCATAAGAGTTAACTCATAAAGCAATAATTCAAAGTAAAGGTATTGAAGCAACACAAAAGAAGATTAAGTTTCAGCGGTTGCTTTCAACTTGTAACATGTATATCTCATGGATATTGTCAACATAGAGTAATATAATAAGTGCAATAAGCAAGTATGTAGGAATCAATGCACAGTTCACACAAGTGTTTGCTTCTTGAGGTGGAGAGAAATAGGTGAACTGACTCAACATTGAAAGTAAAAGAATGGTCCTCATAGAGGAAAAGCATCGATTGCTATATTTGTGCTAGAGCTTTGATTTTGAAAACATGAAACAATTTTGTCAACGGTAGTAATAAAGCATATGCATCATGTAAATTATATCTTATAAGTTGCAAGCCTCATGCATAGTGTACTAATAGTGCTCGCACCTTGTCCTAATTAGCTTGGACTACCTGGATTATCACCGCAATACATATGCTTTAACCAAGTTTCACAAAGGGGTACCTCTATGCCGCCCTGTACAAAGGTCTAAGGAGAAAGCTCGCATTTGGATTTCTCGCTTTTGATTATTCTCAACTTAGACATCCATACCGGGACAACATAGACAACAGATAATGGACTCCTCTTTAAATGCTTTAAGCATTTGACAACAATTAATTCTTTTCTCATTAGAGATTTGAGGATGTTTGTCCAAAACTCGAAACTTCCACCATGAATCATGGCTTTAGTTAGCGGCCCAATGTTCTTCTCTCACAATATGCATGCTCAAACCATTCAACTCAGTGTAGATCGCCCTTACTTCGTACAAGACGAACATGCATAGCAAGTCACATGATATTCAACAATGAGTTGATGGCGTTCCCAGCAAACATGGTTATCGCACAACAAGCAACTTAATAAGAGATAAAGTGCATAATTACATATTCAATACCACAATAGTTTTTAAGCTATTTGTCCCATGAGCTATATATTGCAAAGGTGAATGATGGAATTTTAAAGGTAGCACTCAAGCAATTTACTTTGGAATGGCGGGAAAATACCATGTAGTATAGGTAGGTATGGTGGACACAAATGGCATAGTGGTTGGCTCAAGTATTTTGGATGCATGAGAAGTATTCCCTCTCGATACAAGGTTTAGGCTAGCAAGGCTTATTTGAAACAAACACAAGGATGAACCGGTGCAGCAAAACTCACATAAAAGACATATTGAAAACATTATAAGACTCTACACCGTCTTCCTTGTTGTTCAAACTCAATACTAGAAATTATCTAGACCTTAGAGAAACCAAATATGCAAACCAAATTTTAGCATGCTCTATGTATTTATTCATTAATGGGTGCAAAGCATATGATGCAAGAGCTTAAACATGAGCACAACAATTGCCAAGTATCACATTACCCAAGACATTTTTAGCAATTACTACATGTATCATTTTCCAATTCCAACCATATAACAATTTAACGAAGGAGAAACTTCGCCATGAATACTATGAGTAGAAACCAAGGACATATTTGTCCATATGCTACAGACGGAGTGTGTATCTCTCCCATAAAGTGAATGCTAGGATCCATTTTATTCAAACAAAACAAAAACAAAAACAAACCGACGCTCCAAGAAAAAGCACATAAGATGTGGCCGAATAAAAATGTAGTTTGAGGGGAGGAACCTGATAATTTGTTGATGAAGAAGGGGATGCCTTGGGCATCCCCAAGCTTAGACGCTTGAGTCTTCTTGATATATGCAGGGGTGAACCATGGGGTGCATCCCCAAGCTTAGAGCTTTCACTCTCCTTGATCATGTTGCATCATACTCCTCTCTTGACCCTTGAAAACTTCCTCCACACCAAACTCGAAACAACTCATTAGAGGGTTAGTGCACAATATAAATTGACATATTCAGAGGTGACACAATCATTCTTAACACTTCTGGACATTGCATAATGCTACTGGACATTAGTGGATCAAAGAAATTCATCCAACATAGCGAAAGAGGCAATGCGAAATAAAAGGCAGAATCTGTCAAAACAGAACAGTTCGTATTGACGAATTTTAAAATGGCACCAGACTTGCTCAAACGAAAATGCTCAAATTGAATGAAAGTTGCGTACATATCTGGGGATCATGCTCATAAATTGGCGTAATTTTCTGAACTACCTACAGGGAGATAGACCCAGATTCGTGACAGCAAAGAAATCTGGAACTGCGCAGTAATCCAAATCTAGTACTTACTTTTCTATCAACGGCTTAACTTGGCACAACAAAACTCAAAACTAAGATAAGGAGAGGTTGCTACAGTAGTAAACAACTTCCAAGACACAAAATAAAAACAAAGTACTGTAGGTAAAAACATGGGTTGTCTCCCATAAGCGCTTTTCTTTAACGCCTTTCAGCTAGGCGCAGAAAGTGTGTATCAAGTATTATCAAGAGATGAAGTGTCAACATCATAGTTTGTTCTAACAATAGAATCATAAGGTACCTTTATTCTCTTTCTAGGGAAGTGTTCCATACCTTTCTTGAGAGGAAATTGATATTTTATATTACCTTCCCTCATATCAATAATAGCACCAACAAGTCAAGAAAAGGTCTTCCCAATATAATTGGACAAGATGCATTGCATTCAATATCCAAGACAACAAAATCAACGGGAACAAGATTATTGTTAACGGTAATGCGAACATTATCAACTTTACCCAAAGGTTTCTTTGTAGAATGATCAGCAAGATTAACATCCAAATAACAATTTTTCAGCGGTGGCAAGTCAAGCATATTATAAATTTTCTTAGGCATAACAGTAAATACTTGCACCAAGATCACATAAAGCATTGCAATCAAAATCTTTAACCTTCATCTTAATGATGGGCTCCCAACCATCTTCTAGCTTTTTAGGAATAGAGGCTTCGCGCTCTAATTTCTCTTCTCTAGCTTTTATGAGAGCATTTGTAATATGATGCGTGAAAGCCAAATTTATAGCACTAGCATTAGGACTTTTAGCAAGTTTTTGCAAGAACTTTATAACTTCAGAGATGTGGCAATCATCGAAATTCAAACCATTATAATCTAAAGCAATGGGATCATCATCCCCAATGTTGGAAAAAATTTCAGCAGCTTTATCACAGCAGTGTCAGCAGCTTTAGCAAGCTTCAGTGCAGTTTTTCGCGCTTTGCATTAGAAGTGGAAATATTGCTAACACCAATTCTTTTATTAGTATGAGTAGGAGGTGCAGCAACATGTGTAGCATTAGCATTACTAGTGGTGGTAATAGTCCAAACTTTAGCTATATTCTTCTCTTTAGCTAGTTTTTCATTTTCTTCTCTATCCCACCTAGCACGCAGCTTCAGCCATTAATCTTATATTCTCATTAATTCTAACTTGAATGGCATTTGCTGTAGTAGTAATTTTATTATGATAATTCTCACTAGGCAAAACTTTTGATTTCAAAAGATCAACATCGAGGCAAGACTATCAACTCTAGAAACAAGAATATCAATTTTACCAAGCTTTTCTTCAACAGCATTTGTTAAAAGCAAGCTTTGTGTAC